>NC_051432.1:7445030-7446509 GCF_001649575.2 Kryptolebias marmoratus
AGGAGCTTTTTAACCACCTTGGTGACCTCAGCACCGGAGATTGGAGAGTCCGACCCAAAGTCCCCAGGCTCTGCTTCCTGAATGGAAGACGTGCCGGTAGGATTGAGGAGGTCTTCGAAGTATTCCAAATCCTGACATACGGTTGAAAAATGAACATTCAATTCACGGGCAACAGCTCTGGTGGACATTCCTGCAGTCAAGATGCCAATTGCATGCTCCCTCAAAACTTGAGGGAGCTTTACTTCTGTCTCAGAATGAGACAAGCAGGTTTTAAACTCTCCACAAAAAAAGGCACAGAAGAGTCCATTCAGTTTGGAGAAAAACCTCTATTTCTTTTTATTTATTTATTTTTTTTCAGCTGCTCCTTTCTGCAGGGGTCACCGTAGAGAGCGAAATTGCACGGATGATTTGGCAATTGTTTTACGCTGGATGCCCTGGGCTTGAAGAAAACCTCGGTTCCCTCCAAATTTTTTTTTGTTAGTGACAGCTATGCTGTTTTTTTCACTTGTGCTATTATTTTATGAGGTTTGGATAGCAACAAGGCATTATTTACCATAAACGCTAAAAGAAAATGTGCTAATTATAGTTAATCCCTGTAAATGCAACAAAACGTTTAAATATCCATTGTACTGAAATCTACTAACTAATATGGGTTGAGATAAGATTTTTTTTGTGACGTCAGTTTTGGGACCCCTACTTTAGATGATTTCTTGGTTTGACAGAACAATATTTCTTCTTCTTCTGTTAACTGTAAGTTATACTTCACCTGTGCCACCTGCTCACTGCTCATGCCGGCTAAATCTGTGTCTCCGATGCGTAGGATCTGATCTCCAGCATGTAGACGATTATCCTGAGAAACATAATTTCCACACAAAAATACACATTTAAATTACCTTGTGATTTCGATGGATTATACAAGCAACACATAAGGTCAGTTTGTGAAAGGTTTAATTATGAAATCAGTTCATATGGCCTTAGCCTTGTCCACTTTGAAACATAGTCTTCCAAAACAATCTTTTTATTTGTTGTTACTAAAAGTATTTTCCTAAGTATGTTTCCAGAAATGCCTTCATCCACAAAAACAACCCAAAATGCTGTGATAATTTTGCCTGTATGTGGCACTGTAACACTGCAAAAAAAGAAAGAAAAAAAAACACCAAAAACCGGAAACAAGGCATAGAGCATTTGCATAAAAGCTTGGTGTTAAATGTGAAGACAACAAGAAAAAGGGGACACCTTTTAGGGGGTCCTAAAACGCTGTTTCTGTGTAGACACAAGACTGAAATAATACAAAAAAAAACTTCTGCATGTGCACAAAATGCCCCCTCACATTTACCCTTCCAGCAGCTCCCCCAGGCAGGATAGTCTTGACCAAGACTCCCGTGCTGCGTCCTCCTACAATGCCAAAACCGAGGCCTTTCCCATCATTGGTCAGCTCTATTATCTCAATATGACGCCTCTATGACAGCAAGGGTGGGA
>NC_051432.1:7446533-7454337 GCF_001649575.2 Kryptolebias marmoratus
GGGGCGCGTGGGGGGGGGGGATTTAAAAAAAAACATGAATGAATAAATCTACATTCACTATTAGCAGCCATACAGTCTCACTTACTTTAGAAGCAAAGCTTACTGTACCTCATGTGCAATAGCTGAAAGGTTTCTCCCCATTGACATGGTGCGGGAGATTCGAGGAGGAGTGCAGTACTAAAGAAAAAAAAATAAATAAATGCCACATGTAAAATGACAGCTTCAGAAGATCTAATAAAACCTTCATTTTGACGATAAGCCAATTGGGCATGACTTTAATGGAGTAAAGAAACATCCTGAAATGTAAAATGTGACATTTCAAATGGTAATGTGTTCCCTTTTACGGCTGAAAAAAGAAAATTATTTGGTGAGCTCATGTCTGTGGGTGTTAAAAATAAATGACTCTCTGTTAATAAACCCTCTCTTTTACTGTGGGTATTTTTGCATACCTGAGACTCAGTGTGAGTGGCGTTGTCTGGGTAGATATCTGAGAAGGACAGATCGTTCGAGGCGAGAGAGGTATTGCTGCCGTCTCTCTGAAAGGATCTCCGGTTCTCCACGGCCCATGTGTATGAGTCACTGTGGCAAAGGGTCTTCAGGCCCAGAGCTACATCCTGACAGGGGCCACAGTTCATGGACATAGACTTGGAAATGCCCTTCCCCTGGTTAGATTAAAGGAGCGAAGAGGAAAGGTTAAATCGAATATATGAAAGGATGGGAAGAGGATAATTAGGGGAATGAGAACAGATATGGAAAAGGGGACTAAAGGAGAGCGAAGAGCAGAAAAAGATTAATCAAGAAGTGAAGCCATTAATTCAAACCTGGATGTACGGAGTCAGAGAACAATGAAACAAGGGTAAAAGAGTATTGGAGGGAAATGGAAAGGATTAAGAAAATGAGGAGGACAATGTAAAACAAAAAAGGAAGATGTGAGAGGGACAAGAGAGGGTATGGTGATGTGTATAAAAACACAAAGATACAAAGGAAAAAGATAAGTGATAACCCAAAGTCTGAGATAAAGACACTTAGTTCTGTAAAATTGTTCCCTTTTGTCCTTTAGATTTTCTGTTTCGAAGTTTTAAATAGCATATGAGCATATGTCTGATATTCAGATTTGTTAAATTTGACAAAGTCTGACGTTTGTCCTCATTATATTTTGCCTGTTTTAACTTTACTTACATTTTTAGTTTGCTGTGTAGTTTTTGGCGTATGAATGTCCAATTGTCTGTTTTTCTCAGATAGTCAGCTGGGGGCCTGAACTATGAAGCAGGATTTGTGGCTTTGTGAGGTAACTTCAGGTTCAGTTTGCAATTTTTTGTACCACAAAGCTGGTTAACTTCTTACCAGGATCTGTCACTGTGACAACCTGTGCCAGAAAACTAACCTGCTCTGAAACAGGTTGAAAGTTGAAGGCCTACCATTCCTTGAAAGAATGCATGTCACCCACAAACGCCAGAGTCTGAAACTAATATCTTTTGATAAGAAGGGATGGAGGTATAGCTGTTATACCTTGTAAATTATATTATACACAATCTCATGCAAGATATTGTGAGATGAGTTAAACTCTTGGGAGTATGTGCTGAGGATGACAGTCATCTACTAACACATAAATCTTTAGCTCCATATTGCCCAAACTGTTATAGCCATTTTTATGTTGGCTAAGGTTGATTAGCTTTGGCAACCAACTTGAATTGGGTTAAATCAGTTGTAACTGTACATCCATTGACTAAAATGTGTCCAACAGGTAAAGAGATATTTTACTAACAGACAAACAGTGTTGATGCCAACAGTTACTGCCAATTTTTTAAGCAAAATTTGTATTCAATGTGTAGCGCTCAGAATATGTGCTGTGAATAAGTCTCAGCCACTACCACACCAAATTTTAGCTCAGTACTTGTAAGATTGACTGCGTTATAGTTGTTTGTGTGTAGGGTAATGTTAATTAGCTGCAACAACCATCTTGAATTGGGCTGAATTCCCACCTGCCTGCCTTTAGTGACAGAGCCTGCTTTTGGGTCCTCTTATACAAACGCTGGTAACACAATGTGTATAACTGTTGGAAAAGTGTATCCTAACAACTATTAACGCAATAAGCAATTCCTATGGATTTCGTCTGCAGTTATATTTTTAAATGTCTATAACATTTATAACAAATAAAAACTGTACCCAGACCAATCAATCAATCAAATTTTATTTGTATAGCACATTTCAGCAGCAAGGCATTTCAAGACCAGCGGGAAAGTCCAGTGCCATGTTTACTGGGGTGCAAAGATGCTAAATGGCTGCTGGTCCATGCATTGTTGCTAATCTAATAGTGCTTGTGTTTAGTGGCTGTGGGTTATCTTATTAGAGCACACAACATCAGGCAGTTACCAAGCTATGATACTTAACACTAACGAGTAAGCTAAAAGCCTAAATGGTGTCATAAATGTCCTGCACGTACAAATGAAATGAAAAAGGTTTGTGGCCCCTCTGGCTTTCATAGAACTTCAACATTAATTACTCGTAAAATCTTATCTGAAAATGGTGAAAACCACAGCTATAAAACCCAAACAGACTCAACGATGAGCACTCAAATAGTTGTGCTTTTAAACTTTATTTAATCACTTACAGTGCGGGTTAAGTAAGCTCTCGAAATTTTTAACTTGCAGAATAATTAAAGCCATTAAAGCGTGAAAGACTAGAAGAACGACAAGGAGTTTTAGACGATTACTTCTATGGAACAGTTTCATTTCTTAAATGTTGCTCTGAGGTCTTGTTTTTACAGCCGTTTTCAGGTTCTACGACAGAACGTAAAATGTCCTTCCATTACCATCATTCTTATCCAGGCTTTTTATATAGAACTGACACACGAGCAAAGATTTAAAATGTGTCTTGACGTGTTCTGCTGTTATGTCTCGGGTTTATTGCACCTGTTTCAGGATTAATGTGCTCCCATGGGATCTTTGAAAGATGTTCTCTCCTTGGGAAGGTTTTGAGTTTGTCCATTTTTAGACAGTCCTCTTATGGGGGCAAAAATGCTTACAGAACCTTTTTTTTGCACGGTGTATTTCTGTCAAACTAAGGTTCTGTAGTTTTTGTGATTGAGGCATGATTTATACTGTGTATTTTCAAAACCTTGCCAATAAGCAAACTTTGCAACTCTACAGTAAATCCTAAAATTGTCATATTGACACCTCCGTTAAAATTGGAAAAGAAAGAAAAAACATTAAAACTAACACATTTACTCTATGTAGCCGGATTACCAAGTCTTTTTAGTGAAGACATAAAAGCGCTCTTGTTCATGTGTTAATGTTTGTGTGATCATTCCAAAGTTTTTCTTGTAAATCTATTTGGACTTCATGTCGACTAATTACCCACAACATTAAAAACAAAAACACTGACAGATGAAGTGAATAATATTAGCAATCTTGTAGATTACAAGATAGTATTAGGGGCCAGTGATATGGCTAAATATCACATCACAATTTTTATTTCTTTATTTTTACAACAAAATACCATTTACAGTTTTATCACAAATTTTTAAACTGATTTTAACTGTTCATTTATTTTTATTATTTTGGAAGTTACTGAACAATGCAACAATTCTAGTTCTCTATGTGAAAACAGCACTGAGAGAAGGATATAAAAAAGCATTTAGACAACTGAATGACATTTCTGAATAATTTAATCACTTTGGGCTATTATGCCAAGTAAAATGATCATTTAATAGGCATTTGAGACTTTACTGTACCCTACACATGATACTACAATCTCTCTGCTTTGACAAATTGTCAACACAGTCTAATTGTTCACGAGTTAATATTATCGTATTGTCCATCACTTATGTGTATTAGATAAGTTTGCTTTAGTAGTCTAATTATTTTTTTGTTTTTTTGGGGAGTCTATTAGAACAACTAATTAATTTGCAAGAGATCCTAAACAAATTTTCCCAAGGGGATAATAAAGTATTATGTATTGTATGGTACTCTGACAAATTGTCCTGTGGATAGCACAATACGTTTACCCTGCAGGATCATAAAGATTAAAAGGAGACCCTCACAGGTGTACAGATAAAGCTCCACTGGATTAGAGCAGCTTGGGTAACAATGGAGACTTTGGGCACATGATGTCACTGTTGTGGCTGCCTCATGTGTATCAACTTGTTCAAGAGGCACATACCATACACATACTGTGCATTAGATCATAACCTGTGACCATAACACTGATAACTTCTGTCAACTTCACCCTCTCTGTCAGCCTCAGAGCTTTTGTGGTAAGCCTAGGCAAGTTGATTACTCATCTCGTTTGTGAGAATTCCAGCTCTTTCCTCATCATTCAGTCTGCCAAACACCCACATGGTAACACTTGAGCTATACCTTTGCCGGGGGCTTCCGCTGGGCTTGCTGCAAGCTGAATATATGAAGAAATAGGGGGCTCTGGAGGACAGTCTTTAGCAGGGATAGTTTCTCCTGAGTGGGAGCCTCTCCTCTCTCCTTTAATTTGGCTTGAAGTCTCTCCACAGCTTCCAAGGCATATTGAGCATCTGCAGAGAAATGGTACATTCCTGATGAAAAGAAAATGCACCCTTGTTTAATTCTACAGTCCTTCATATGTATGGGACAAATCAGAAAATCGTTTGTTCTTTGTCTAGCCTATAAATGACATAGGTAAATGCAACCTTAGATGAGTAACACATGGCATAATACATGGTATAACTTTTTACTTTAAATTTAGATGCAGTGAATAAAAATAATAATTTCACTCTGTGAATCAGCTTGTGAAATCAGCTTTAGCAGCCATTTGAACTTCTGTATGACCTTACACATAATAACATATTTTTCTCTGAGTGTTGCTTCATTTTCTTGAGGTTTACAAGTATTTGTTTATATACATCTTTCCCCGCAAAGTCGTGCTAATGCATTTCAAACAAGATCTGAAATTTGACTCTATTAATGCAACACCTCAGTTATTTTTTTTTTCTTTTCAGTGTTTTTGTTGCAGGTTATCTCTTCTGCTTGGAGTTGTTGACTCCATCCATCCATCCATCCATCCATCCATCCATCCATCCATCCATCCATCCATCCATCCATCCATCCATCGCCACTTAATCAAGACCATGTTGCAGGGGCAACAGCTTAAGCAGAGAGCCCCAGTCCTCCCTCTCACCAGTTACCTCTTCCAGCTCATCTGTGGGACCTCAAGGCATTCCCAACATAGCTATGAGATATAATCTCTTCATTGAGTCCTGGGTCAGCCCAAAGGTCTCCTTCCAGTGGGACATGTCTGAAACACCTCCCTTGGAAGGTGTCCAAACTACCTCAAGTGCCTCTTTTTAATGCAGAAAAGCAGCAACTGTACTCTAAGCTCCTTCTAAGTAGCCAAACGTCTTATTCCTAAGGGTGAGTCCAGCAACTCTTAAGAAAGCTTTTTTTAGCCACTTGTATTCACAAACCATAGCCCATGACTATGAGGGTTGGAGTGTAAATTGATAGGTACTCTCCACAACAGATTGGTACAGTGTCCACCATCCCATTCTGCCTATCGAGCTACTGCTCTGTTGTACGCTGATTTGAGGACAAGACATCAGGATACTTGTAGTCCTTCTTGGGGCAGTGGCACATTCCCAGCTTGGAATTGGATATCAATCTTTTTATACTGTAAAGGATCGGGACATTCTGGATGGTAGTCAAATCCCCAATTGCTGAACTGATTTCAGGGACATGGAACATCTTTTTACTGGTGAGGAAACAGCATGAGTTTGTGCAGGAGATTGAGTGGTACCAACTAGATATAATTGGGCTAAACTTGACCCACAGCATGGTCTCTGGACCAACTCTCCTGGAGAGGGGAATTATTTACTTGTTGCATCATAAAATTTCAGCCATGCTTCAGCTGTCAGACAAATGGCTTTATTGATGACTTAATAAAAGTTTGGTATAGAGTACACCCCATGACCAAACCAACAAGCTTTAATACACAACATCTTTATAGACCTCAATAGTAAATCAGTATTGTGTATGAGATACAAAAAAGGAATGTAGAAACAGAAAAGACCAGCCGCTCATAATCCTCTGAACCAACAATCAATGTAGTCACAGAGCCAAGTAAGTAGTACACTGCTAAGACCTATGAGTCTGTTGTTACTCAGCTGATTCTGCCACACTGACTTGTTGTGTGGTGCTCACACTGAGCCACCACTGAACCACCTGTTGATCTTTGTGATTTACCAAAGGGTAATAGTCATGATGTCTTTGTTGCTCCAAAGGAGGGGATTAATATGTGAAAAGAACCGTATGACACAATCCTTACTGATTTCTTTTTTTTTTTGCTGTAACAAAAACCTGAATACTCAATAAAAGTAAACTGCCCAAACTCCTGCTTTTAAAGGCATAGTCAGTTAGCAGCACCTGGCAGCTACTTGGTCTTTTTATTCTTATTGAAGTAGAAAGGTTGTCTATTTTTTTTCCACACTGCTTCAGCATTCTTCTTCTTTCTGTCCAAATATTTTCCTCATTTTTGGACTTGATGACAATATTTTTCCTTTTCATTTTTCACTGCTGGCAACTAGATGGCAAATGGCATTCGCAAGGGAGTCTTCAAAATGCCTCAAAGTGTTGCCTGGGTTCCCAAATTCATTTGTTCAAAAACGTTTGTATGACAAATTTTCTCACCAAATAGTCACAGTGTTTTTGTGGATGTCTCAAACCCTTCTTAATTTAGTTTCTGTAAATTCCAGATCTCTAAAGCTGTACTTAGACACCTGATTCAGAACTCTGCGTGAAATGCGTGAATAAAGGAGTAAATATTAAAAGATGTTTTTGCCCTGGGGGGGTTGGGTAAACAAACTTGCTGTGAGCCAAAGCTTCTTCACTGTGATTTTCTTTAAGGTTTCATGTTTATTAAAATTTTTATTTTATTATTTAGGCTAGCTTGTGGCCAAAGAGAAAACCAGAGTGGAAACATTAAGTTGTCTACCAAGACTACAGAATAAAAGCTGCCCGTCGCATCAGGTCATGTTGTCTTTGCTTATTTAGCAGAGTAGCAGATAATGAGAATAAGCCCCAACGGCAGTAATTGTATGTGGCAGAAGGCTAAAACCCTGTAAACTCCTCTCCACCAAGTTTTGACAGGAGCGTGAGCCCAGCGCCACCTGCACATGTAACTACTCCCTCCTGTCTGGCAACATGCAGACATGTCCTGATGGTAAGCCTCCGAAACCGGAGGAGCTGGGAAGTCCTGCTGAGGTTAATGCAACATTTTTGGATTTAAACTGACCTCTGCATGGGAAGGAGGCTGAACAGACTTACCCATGATCTCCATTGGTCCCTGACAGTGCTGGAGTACAAATCTTTTTTTCTTTTCTTTTTTTCTTTTGGTAATCTCTCAGTTTAATGTCATACTTGGCTGCGTGGCTCCTGCAACACAAAAGGAGCACAATTTAATGTGTGTAGATTAAATCGTACCCATTTCGAACAGTTTGTGCACATTTGAGCAACAACGCATTTTTCAAAACATGTTTCTCCTTGAGGATACCTTTTTGTTACAAGAAACACTCTGTTTGCCCCCTTCCCTTTGCACGGAGGAATAATTAGTACACAAGTAATTATTTTACATCTGTTCAGCAGCATGTATCATTTTTCCCCCACTCCTACATCTTCTCCTCCAGGGCCTGTCCCCTGTTTGTTTGCAAGCGCCTTGCTTGTCACCTAATGCTCTTTAGCGGGATTTAAATCTCCTCCAAAAGGCTTTATCAGCCACTGATGATAATTAACTGCGACACAGGGCCTCCCGACCATTCTGACTCCAGGGGGAGGAGGGGGAG
>NC_051432.1:7454502-7466132 GCF_001649575.2 Kryptolebias marmoratus
ATATATATATATATATATATATTTTTTTTTTTTTTTTTTTTTTTTTTTTTTTCCTAAAGGTAAACAGAGAGGTTATTAAAAAAAACTCACGGACAACCTCGTGAGGTGTTAATCTGCAATCTATGATGCCGCTCTGGTCCTACAAGCACATCCTGTTTATTTTTGCTCCATTACTATGACGACCAGAAGGACGCGAAAAGGTGCAGAGAGAGCTCCGTCTCACCTCCATCCCAGACGATCAACAGGTCCCCTCAGCTCCGGACGCAGAAACCCCCTCTCTCTCTCCCTCTGTCTCTTCCAGCTCTTGCAGCAGCAGCAGCAGGATAAAACCACTTTTTACAGAATCAAACAGGTATGACCCCCTCACTGATTCCTACAGGTAACCGACAGGCGGTAAATAAAACAAATAAACTCTGGAAATAAAGAAAGGGATGAGCACTTTTATTACCCGGTGCTGAGCCGGAGCGGCTTGAGAGCGCACCGCGCAGTGCGCATGCCCCCCCTCACAACCCCCCCGTCTTTGATCTTCAAGCACAAAGAGCTCATCCCTGTGGGGGCTGATGGGAAAAGAGCTGCGTCCGGGTCACCTGTGACAAACCACACTAATCAGTAATGCTCCTCCGGTTTATTTATTTATTGACATTCAAGTAAATAAGTACCTGATAGATAGATAGATAGATAGATAGATAGATAGATAGATAGATAGATAGATAGATAGATAGATAGATAGATAGATAGATAGATAGATAGATAGATAGATAGATAGATAGACTAGTTGTTTGGTATTGTATTCATATTATTAATTTGTTTTTTTCCTGTTTCCATTGTTTCTGAGACATTCAGGTAAATTTAAACAAAATTAGTCAAAGTACAGCCTATTGATATACTGACAGAATTGTGCATATTTGTTTTTTAGGCTTGTTTGTTGTTTTTTTAGGACATTAAAGCAGAGTAGTAGCTGCACACAGTTGCTGACTGTTTTCACAATGAAGCATCACAGTAACAAACTTTAATTTGTCACCCACCGCCTTCCACGCCAAGAGTTTAAAACTAAAATCATCTCAAGCTAAAAAAGGGTCGGCGTTACAACCATATTGGTCATACCTTATGAATGAAATTATGCACAAACTTGTGCAATGTTGTGAGATGTGTTAGCGCTCAGAGGATGTGTTGGGGATCACTCTCAGCTTCAACCAAATTTTAGCTCAATGTCTGTAAAACGGATCAAGTTGTGTTTGCCAAAGTCACTTTGAATATGGTTCACTCCAAAAGGCAATCAGTTGACGATGATCACTTTGCCTTCGATTGCGGGTGATAATAAAAGCGTAATGAGTTGCAATTGTTAGAACAGTGTACTTATCCACTACGGAAAAAAAATGCACATTCAGAAAAGAAGGTTTTCCCCATGTGAAAACAAGTTAAATGAACATGTGTAACACATGCTCTGCACATGTTTGGAACATTTTAACATGCTCATGTGGCCATGCGTATTTCCCCATGTGAAATATATGTTAAATTCATGTGTTGTTTATTTTTTGTACACTGGAAAAAGTGTAGCACAGAGTTGTTCATTCAAGCTAATAACTACCATTGAATACAATGTAAAATAATTGACTTGGTTGTGAAAGTCTATTTTTTTGCATTCTGAGGTGTCAATTTTGATTCAGACTGAATTAATAACACTTCTGAAGGGAAGAAAGCAAATATTTTGGTTCCTCTCAAAACATGCTGAAAGGAAATGATGTCATATTTTCAATCTGAGTCACGTGAGAAGAAGTTGGGGAGAAGTGCTTGGAGAGCTTCGTCCGTTTCGGCATGGGGAAGAAGGAATGATTAACGTCCGAGCACGTCATCAAAGAATAAACCTGCGGTAAGTACTAAACTAAGCTGATGTAAACGTGTCTTAACAAGCCTACAATTGTATTAATGCAAAAGACTGAGTTAATGTCACCTGGTTAGCAAGCTGAAAGTCCCGCCTAAATGTGGGTATCCCAGTAAACGCTTTCTTTTTCGCTGGGTTAAATGTGGTGTAATTTCTGAACTTACACGTATTTCACGAGAAATATAACTATGTGTACATTGTTCGGTTGTAGCTGGAATTAATCAAGGTAGGCATAATTCGTTACCAATCAATAGCTTCCACCACGGTTAGCTCGGCTACACGGTGAACTTGACTAGCTTAACCCATGTAAAGCCATGTTAGCAATTAGTCTAGTGTGTTTATACCACTATGATTGTAAAGTCCCAGTTTGTTAATGGTAGCGAGGCCCGTTGAAAATTAATGGTGTTTTGTGCATGCATTATACTTGTATGGTATGGTCGGTGATGTTTCCCAGTGTTCGCCATGCTGGTTTGTCCAACTGTTAAAACGGTTTCACAGGATATGCTCTCGGTAAGCGAATCTCCTTGTTAAGCCTTAAACTTTTTGTTCGGCTCTACAACTGGTTTTCATGCATTTTGTTCACGACACTGCCCCATTTACTGTAGGTTAAGAACTTCATTTTCCGAATGCATTGTGTTTTCAGAGATATGTCATGGCATGCTGGCAGGTATCTTATGAAGTGTGATTTCGCACGTGCCCATTGTTAAAATATCGTTGAGCCAGTAAAACTGTTGGGTTGCAACGTTCAGAAAAACCTAATGAATGTGGAGACAAGATTAAGTGGACCAAACGATTTAATTAATTAATTTATTTATTTTATTTCAGTCGAAGTGGTCTGCAAGATCAGTGTGGCAGGCAGAGTGCTTCAAAAAGTGAACATGCCAACTTCAACCAAGCTTACTCTATTAAAGCAAATCTCTAATGAAAGGGGGGGGGCAAGTACAGTGTTGCATTTGCCTGCAGTCATTTTTACATTAGGGTGGCTCTGATTGTAAGAGCGCAGTAGTAGCTATAATGATGTTGAATGAATGAATTTCTGTGTATATCTTAGTTCATACAAAACATGCAGCTCAATGTTCTTTACTACCGCTAGACTCAACATTGTATTTAGATATATAGATTACCAGACTGTCATTAAAACTAAACAAACTAAGATTTCTGTTCATTGCATTTTCTAAATATTTACTGGTCTGCTTTCCTTTTTTTAGGTTGGATGTGGAAATGCAAAGAATGCAGCAAGCATTTTTCAAGAAGATCTGAGATACTGAAACACTTGAGAATTGACCATCGGTTTCACGGTAGGCGGCGTCCCTATCCATGCATCCACGCACAATGTCCCTGTTTGTCCAAGACATGGAATGGTCTTCAGAAACATCTCTCTAGAAATCATCCTTCTCTGGAGTCCCAACAAAGACACTCTTCTTTCAAGTGTTACATTTGTGGAAACAATCAGCTTTCTACTGAGCACGTTTTTTTCCAACATATCTATGAACATCTGAGAAAATATGAAGTAGTCCCATGTATGTTTGATGGTTGCTCATACAAAACCAACATATACAGCAGTTTCCGGAGCCATAAATGGAGAAAACATCAGTCATGCACCATTAATGACTTTAAAAGTGGAATAGTTGTCACGTCACTCATTTCCAATCCATCTGACTATGACTTGAATGAAGAAATAGAGCTAACCACTGAAGAGTCAAGAGATTTGGAAAAGGAAGTTGAACTGAAATTAGCTTCACTTTTACTTAAATTAGAACATACATATTTAGTCTCGGCTACAGCTGTAAATGAATTGCTTGAGGAGCTAGAACATCTCATTGGAGATGTCTCTGTGCCGGGTAGTATAGCAGCAATTAACCAGCATTTGGAAGATAATAATTGTCATGTGGAAGCATCTGTTGTTCAACAATTGGCCACTTTTCTTTGTTCTTCACACCCAATTCATAAAGCAATAGGGAAACAAGGGCCATTGTCTACTAGTTGGAAGCGCAAGTCATATTATAAAAGAGAATTCTGTGTAGTGTCTCCCTTGGAATACATTCTTGATAAAAGAAACCAAAAATCATTGCAGTATGTATCTGTGCTGAAAACATTGCAGCAAATTCTAAATTCAGATGTAATTCTGGCAAAAACTGTGCATTTGAGAGAGAGATATCAGTCACCAGAGAGCGATCAAACAGTATATAGTTGTCCTTTTGATGGTGATTTTTTTCAGAAAAACACACTTCTGTCTGCAGACTGTGCCATTTCACTAAATCTTTATGTAGACGAGTACGAAATCTGCAACCCAATTGGGACATCACGGAGAAAACATAAAATCTGTGCCTTCTATTGGACTTTAGGCAATCTGATCCCTGGTTGTCAGTCTTCACTGTCATCAATTTACTTGGCTCTTCTAGTCAAAAGTGATGATTTGAAAGTGTATGGCTATGAGACTGTACTCGAGCCACTCATAAGTGATTTAATTTCATTAGAAGAGCACGGTGTCTTTTTGCAGAAGTTAGGGAAATGTGTTAGGGGAACGATCCAGTGTGTGATAGCCGATAACCTTGGAGCACATGGTATCGCTGGGTTTGTTGAAAGCTTTTCAAGTGGTCACCTGTGTCGATTTTGTACAGCATCTAGATCAGAAATTCAAACTAAAACTGTAGATAGTGGAGTGTTTACATTAAGAACAGAACAGATTCACTCAGAACACCTTAAAATCCTTGAACAAGATTCTCTAAGTAATTTCTGTGGTGTCAAGAAGAGATGTGTCCTCTCTGAGAAACTCAGTCATTTCAAAGTTACCACGGGTTTCCCCCCAGATGTTGTCCATGATTTATTTGAAGGAATCGTACCGGCAGAGATTGCGCTTTGTCTTTCTGTTTTCACATCCAAGAAGTACTTTACTCTTGCATATTTAAATGAGTCCATACTAGCTTTCCCCTTTAAGTGGACAGACAAAGTTAATTGTCCCCATCCAGTGCCATTGAACTTTGCATCTCGAAAGACAATAGGAGGCAATTCTCACGAAAACTGGAGTCTCTTAAGGTTTTTCTCATTCCTTGTCGGCCAAAAGGTACCTGTGGATGAACCAGCATGGAAAATATTGGGTGACTTAAAAGATCTAGTGGAGCTTATTGTCTCACCTGTCCATACAGAGGAATCAATCGCGTATTTGAATTTCAAGATATCAGAGCACAGAGTTCGACTTCAAGAGGTTTTCCCAGACTACCGTCTACTGCCTAAGCATCATCTTTTGGAACATTATCCTCAGCTAATTCGTAAATTTGGACCATTAGTCTGTCTTTGGACTTTGAGATATGAAGCCAAGCACAGTTTTTTTAAAAGAGTTGTTCGTTATACAAGATCTTTAAAGAATGTTTTGCTGTCTTTGGCGGAGCGACACCAATTTCATATGGCACAGCAGATATTTATGTACCCTCAAAAACCTCTTCTGGAAGTGTCAACTGTCTCAACTCTTTCTGTTGATGTGTTAAAAGAAGATATTGCACAAGCTATACGGCTCAAGCACCCAACAATGGATAATGTGTGCCTGGCTAAAAGTGTCACTTTCAATGGATTCAACTACAGAAATGGAATGATACTTGCACATGGGTCTTTGGAAGGGATTCCAGAATTTACTGAGATCATCCACATGTTTATTCTGAAGGAGAGACTTTTTTTCATTGTTAAGAAACTGAGAGTGTGGCACTGGGAACACTTCAGGGCCTTCGAAGTTGAAGTGAGCCCTACCAATGACATAATACTTGTGGAATCAGATGAACTGACTGATCCATATCCCCTGGTAGCTTACACTGTGGGAGGAGTGCGTTTCATTACCCTGAAAAGATATATTCAAATTTAAGGTATGCATAATATTTTTCTCTTTTTTAACATTTAAGATCTGCATATTCATGAAATCATTCTATTTTAATGTAATTCATTCTACTTATCACTTTTCAAAATCTGCACTAAACTGACACTGTACTAACTTAAAGGTAGAGTATGCATGGTGGGCAGAATGGGTATTGCAACTATGCAGCCCATTGCAACTGTGCTGAATATTTCTAATGGGATATTTTCCAGAATATTTACTTAGTATTAACCTTGTATTTACTAGGTGACAAAAATGCCTACTTGAAATTTGAAATGAATATTTAGAATGGCATGGTGGTGGTAATTATTTGTGAAAAAGGTAACATTTGTCAATGGGCAGCATGTTTTAAGGAAATTAACTTCTAAAAGAATTACATGACCTGCCTCTAATGTGGCATGGATAAACCGTGTGACTAGACTAACCTTGAGGGGCTGACATACTGTGACAATGGACTAACAGACAGGGGCACTTGTACTGATATAAAAGGGGTGCATACGCATTGTTTTATATTAGATTAACTTAAAGGGGCACTGATGCACCTTACTTATTACAACTCAAAGCTTTCATCTCATCTGTATGTTGACACAAGGTGGTTGTGAATGTGAATTAATAATTTCTCTTTCCTTCTGTCTTTCGTTTTATTCTCCTGCCACCCAGGTTTTGACTCCAGCTTCCTGAACATCACTGACTGTCAGGGCATCTACATCAACAACTCGAGATCCAACTTTGCAATATGGCGACTCCCGTCCGACTCCTCATCTTGTTGGGTGACGAAAGCGCTGAGAGGATGGAATTATCAAGGGTGCCGGACACAGTTGAGGAGCTCATTGAACAGGTCAAAAATGTATGCAAACTTTCTGGAGACATCAGGCTGCAGTACAAGGATGATGACTTTGGTGGAACATTTGTTAACTTGAGCGCAACGTCCATGATCAAAGACCTTACTACAATCAAGATCATACAAGCTGCTCCTGATATTGTTCTGAGTTTCATTGAAAGTGTCCCATCTGATCTGAGTGACTTAGACACAAGCCTTTCCTCACGAAACACTGATACAGATGACACGGTCATACTCAGCCACAGCTCTGACAGTGAGGGACTGAGAAAAGAGCCGTGGCCAAAGGAATTCATCATCCCGCCTTTCTCCCTCGAAACAGAAGGTCAACTTCAGCGAGGGAATTCAGAATATGCACAGAACCAAACCAGACTGACACCTTCATCAAAAATGCTGTCCGACATACTGGAAAGATTGGCAGAGAAGATTTTTTCCTACAAGGCGTACCCCACTGATGCAGACCTGAGTGATGTTGCAGAGGCTCTGACAGGGAAACATCCCTGCCTGAGACAACCAGACTCCTTCAATGAGAGTTATGGATGGAAACTGAAGCTCAAGAGCAAGATGAGCAACTACCGCACTCAGCTGAGGTCACATGGACTTTCGTCTGAGCTCATGGTGAACACACTGAAATCCAAATCACGAGAAGATGCTACTCCCTTCCCAGCAAAGAATGTGAAAAAGGCGAGAAGAGGTGAGACCAATTACTATCCTCAACCCAGCGGAGACAGTCCAGAAAACCTTGAGAAAGAAAGAGCATCTCTTCTGACTGAAATAAAGATAAGAAACAATGAGAGAACCATACGGGAGAAGATGGCCAGGACTTTTCAGTTCAGGAGGCAAGAGATTGTGGATCAGAAGCCAACCATCGATAACCTCATGGAAAGATGGCCAGCTTTATTTCAGATGGAAGAGGTACACTTTTTACAACTTTTTGTATACTTAAGCCCATAGATGAGAAAATGTTTTGTTTTTTTTATTTTCTTTATTTCACATTATTCTTAAATTTTAAGTGTATTTCGCAATGTTTTCTTGTGTGCAGGTTGATGCAGAGTTTCTGCGGGTTACTGCAGTTCCCCTCCTGACCAGATTTATGGCGCACCTGGACAAGCACTCCCCGCAGCTGCTGAAGATCTTCAGAAAGAAAGGAGGGATCACTAAAGCAAAAACTGCCACGATCCTTGAGTTTCTTGACCAGGTATGATGTGCAGTATATAATTAGCCACTAACGACAGCCCTCAATCCTTCTACATGAAGAGGATGTGCAGATGATGTGCAATTGATGTACATGGCATTGTTATTGTGTGCCAAGTTTTGCACCATATTCACTATCAACCATTTAAAAACAGAAAAACATGTGCCACCTATGAGTACATTAATTTGTAGTAGCGCATAGAAAATAATTTCTGCACCTGTCACTGCACCTGTCACTATAGGAACCCAAACAGGAGCCATCCAGTCTGTCTTCATATTTAAAGAGGGACTACTAGTGACCTCTGGCAGATGTACTAGAATGGCTTTACATTTTCACTGCTTTCAATTAGTCTGCCATGGATTCAGTATTGACCAGGCACACACTGTAAAAGCACTGTTTATGGTAGAGCTGGGAATTAAGTTGCTAGACTAGTGTACACATCGCATAATAACCATTTTGATTGTCCCTAAAGGGTGCTGATGCAGATTTCAGAAGGGAGTGTATCCTCAAAGCTCTCATCATCTACCTGGGAGAACGTGTTGAGGACCTTATAAAGGAATACATGGTATGTCCAGATATTTTCTGTCACAATGATGATTCAACTTTATTCATCACGGGAGACCACCTATGCCATTATACAGTATATAGTGATTAATGAGGTGTGCCAGACTGCAGTTGTTCAGTTGCATATTTCGTATATTTTGCCTCAGGTCTCCCAGAAAGATCAAGCCGAGCAGGAGCTGGAGAGGACCATCATGGCAGTCTTCGTCTTCAGAGAGAATTCAAGCCTTCTACAGCAGCCCCAAGACGTTGGGATTGTCATTGATGGTGTGGAAGTCCTCAATGAGTTGCCTTCTCTTGCAGCTGGAGTGGCAATGCTCTTTGGACTTTGCTATGCTCTTAACATGGAGTATCCACAGGGTTTCAGGTTCACCTTTGAGGCCCTTCAGAAGATCCTGATGGAGCTTGGTTCCAACAAGATGACTTCCAAGATTCGCAAACTCAGTGGTGAACTCAAAACTGCACAGTAGTGTATATTTGTGTGTGCTTAATGTGTGCATGTAGTTGCCACTGGCATCTATTTAAGAGGTAGACCACCTCACAGCACTTTGTTATACAGGCTCACGGGGTCACTTTCATGGAGTGCTTTTGTTGGAATTTTAGTTCTTTGATGATGTTTAGAGATGCAACATTCCTTCAAGTTCAGATGTGTTTGAACAGTACAACAACAGTGAATGCTTTCTGTCCATTTAATTTTGCTTGATAAGCCATATTGTCTTTATTTCATTGCTCTGATGTAGAGCAACAATGACATGTTTATATTTGTTTGTCTGAACATGCAACTTTTTTTGTCCTTTTTTACTTGAGGAATAAATGGCTTAGAAAAAAACTGTTGCTGGAGTGTGTTAAGTGTGATGTGAGTGATGCAAATTGTTTATGAAACCAAGTTTATGAAATATAAAAAAAAAGACTTTCATGGTGCCAATGAATTAATTAATGCAAGGTATATATATTTGATGGGTTCAATTTCAATATATTAGTTTGGTTCCAAAACTAAAATGTAAATAATTTAACTTGGATAAAGGTGAAGAATTAATATTGGGTCAAGTAAAGTAATATGGTTTGAGTCAATATTAAATAGTCATGTTGTACCAAACCACTTTATTTAGATTCTGTGAAGTCAAATATATTAGATGCAACAAATGGACATCAATTTTTTTAATTTAAGCTGGGCCACACTTTTTCCAGTGTAGAAGAATATTTATTTATTTATTCCAGTCATAATTAGCAGGCTACATTTTTAAAAAAACGGGATGTTTGTTTTCTTTTTTTAAAGCTGATGACCTTTCAAGCTTCAGTCTGCATTTATATTCCAGCTTTTCCTTCATCCACCAGTGTGAATTTATTAATAAATTTTCATTTTCAGACCTAATCTCGATGGTCTTTTACTCATCCAACATTTCCACCTCACTGGGCTATCTGATTTATGCACATACTGTACAGTTTACTTTATTTTTATTTATTTATTTATTTGAATGTATGTTGTCATTGTCTTCAGACTGGGATTAGGAGACTGTGGTGAATCTTTAAAGGTCGAAAAGATGGATAAAGTAAGAAACAAAATCTGCACAAATTGTCCTCATATCAATAGGTAATTTTTTTGTATGCAAAATTTGTGACCGGATGCAAATTACCCCGTGTGTTTGTTTACCTATGGAAACAGCTGAAATTACTGAAAATTGGTCAACAAAGGCGATGCCTATGGAAGAGGTAATTGGGATAAAAAAGTCCAACAATTCTGGTGTGTTCATATGTATTTAGACTAATTTGTAAAGTATCCATATAAAAAGATAAGTTAGGTTGAAATGGTAACCTTGTTTAACAGAAATTTCACAAAAGTAGTGTGTTTGAATGCTTACCTTCGGTTTTATGATACTCCACCTCCCTGTTAGATCCTGAAGATTTGTTCTTAACAGTTGTCTTACTTGAATTTTCTCTTTTCTTTTATATTTAGCAGCAAATTCACTCATGTTTCCACCTGAAAGTCTTCTTTGGGATTCTACACTTGTCTTATTCCACCACATTTGTTTACCTACACAGACTACAGCCAGCCTCATGTCAGTTACGTGACTCAGGTTTCCACGTGGTTTTCAGGATTCAACATAGTACTTTGTTTACATTGAGTGCATGCATTTCAGATTTATATATCAATATATATGGAAAACTACTGGAGTAAACTTTTTCAAACTGCACCTTTTCATGTAGTTCAGGATAACCTTTTTAGGTTTGATTTCATACTTTACAATTGTTACCATTTACGTTTTCCAGAGCAGAACTTGCTCACCTTGATTTAGCTAAAAATGTCACAAAAGTACTGAGGATAGCTGGTGGCTTAGGCAGAAATGAGTTTCCAGGTAGGCCTGATTGAAACACAGCGGGCCACCAAATATAGCCTATCTGGTGGAATTCTGTTTGTAAAAAATGGAAATACTTGTATTTATATGTTAATCCTGTTGTTTATAGCAGTGGTCCTCAAACCTTTCACTCACAACACCAAATTTTGCTCAGGCTGGAAAAAATGTGCTGACATTAAATGAGCTAATATATAGGTACTTGAAGACATAAATTCTATACAACCTAACTATAAATTCATTAGGTTGTCACTTTTAGGATTATAAAGAATGTTGTTGGACCAAAAATTCGAAATTCCTCTGTGGCTGTCGTGCATAATCAGAAGCAATAAGATTAGACAATGATTGGAATTTTGGGTATGTTTTCCATACATCTTAATTTATTTTTGATACATTAAAAAAAGAAACAAATCATTTTTGTGGGGATGGCTCTGGCAGGTTGCAAAATCTCAGATTCTGTGTTTGGAGCCAAGACTGCAGAACCACTAAAATCCCACCAACCTATAGTTGAATTGCACAGCTCAGAGAATGGAAGGCTCTGAAATGAAACTTTAACAGCAGTATTGTTGACATTGGTTAGTAAGATCATTTCATTGGTAGCCTCCATCAGAGCGGTTTATTATTATGATTAATAATATTGCTTTTTATTTTATTTTATTAAGTGCCAATTGCCCTGCCATGCCCAGTCGGAGCCACGACCCAGGGTAGACCAGCATAAAGACTGACGCTGTCTGAGCCGCAGTGCCCCCCCCCCACACACACACACACACACACACGGCATCCCTCCACCCACCACACTGCCAAGCAGGACTCAGCGCCCCTGTGTGTGTTCACACGGCAGGTGGAGCCCTCCGTCCAAAGATTCGGGAGCGAGCTCCAGTTCCGTGTTTTCCACCAGACACCTCCCCCTCTCATACTTCACCTCCCCCCCACCCCCATCG
>NC_051432.1:7466431-7491066 GCF_001649575.2 Kryptolebias marmoratus
AACACGCGCGCGCACACGCGCACACACCGCGCGCCGCTGCGCTCTCCCTGCGCCTCTGGACTCCAGCAGAAGTCAGTAAGAAACATAAAGGCGGCCCAGAGAGAGACACACACAGAGAGGGAGGGAGGACACAGACAGACGGATAGAGAGAGAGAGAGAGGGAGAGATCCGCCTCTGTCCTCCTCTTCTTCCTCCTCCTCCTCCTCCTCCAGCTCTCTCCACTGGGCTTGTTTGGGAGCGCATTCGGACGGACGCTTCCTCCTCCTGATCGGGATACTGAGCACGCAGCTATTGGCTATCCCCCCCTCCCCTCCCCTTTCCAAGCTTTCCATCCTCGTTTTCTTTCTGGAAGACTCATCGTTTGTTTGTTTGTTTATTTGTTTGTTTGATTTTTTTTTTTCCTTTCCACCAAGAATTAACTGAGAGTCGAGGCAGCAGCAAGTGAAAATACCGGGAACGCACACACACACTCACACACACACACACATACACGTATATATACGTGTGAGAAAAAAAAAGAGAGGGAGAGAGAGAGAAGCTTATTCCTGACTCCTGTCTGCGCTGGATGGGGGACATACGCGCCCGAATCGCCGCGACTGGTAAGAATCCGCTTTCACATGTTTTTTTTCTTCTTTTTTTTTACTGGTGATCCTAACCTGTGCGTCTCACCGAGATGCTCGGAAAGCGCTGACTTTGGATCATCAGGGGAATGTGGCCTTCGATTACTTCCAAACCGGCCTCATGTATGCGAGAAGATGTATATTCTAAAAGAAAAAAAAAGGGGCGTCGCTCGGATGATGTGAGGTGTAATAAGCAATGATACCTTTGGAACATAATCAATGCAATCGCATTATCCCCTGACAGCCTGGTGTCGGCCTATAGGTGGGTTATCATTATTATTATTATTATTATTATTATTCCGCATGTGTCTGTCTCACTCACTGCAGGGCGCAATTACAAATCTTTGGCATGATGGATGACAGGCTGGGAGAGTTTCTCCTCCCCGCGCTCTGCTCCTTTATTTTATGCGGTTGTCATTCGAGCATTACACATATATGGGAATGCAGTCGACTCGTGCACTCGGGGGACGTTGCTGGTTTGTGTCAGCCGCAGTCTGAAAATCCAGAGAAAAATCCAGCGGCTCTGGGAAGAAAAGAGAAGAGGGAGAGAGAAAGAGAGAAAGCGAGAGAGAGAGCGAGGGGAAAAAAAAGGAGCATCCAGCATCAGGCCAGTGCGCGCCAGGATCCGTCAATCATCCGGATACACGAGTGAAAGCTGTGGATTTTATTTACAAGGAGGAGAGGCGTCCCGGGTGGTAGATGACCTTGATGCAAATCCCCCACCACCCCACCCCCCTCAAAATTACTGAACAAAACAACAGCACATTGGGCTTGAAAAAGCACACATCCTTTTGTCGGAGCCCTGACTCTAATCAGTGGTTTGCCCAATAAATAATTGCAGATATCTAACGTTTAAAGCCTCTCTGAACAGTCGTCCTGTTGTCTGCCTGGGTGGCTGTGGAATGGCCTCAGTTTGAATCACTCAACATCCAAATGGCTGCAGCAACAAACTCTTTCCCCTGGATGAGTCGGATGACAGCATGTTGACTCGGTGCTGCAGCTATAAGACAGATGTCTCTGAGGAGCGGGTGTGCGAGCGGTCAGATCGGTCTGTGAAGTGGAGGAAATGTTCCAGGTGTTTTTTTTTTGGTAAGTCTGCTGTGTTGGCCACAGAGAAAGTGAAGCATGGAAATGGTTAATCGTGTGGATATAGATGTATGTGAACAGAGTTGCTTCTGATCGGAGTATCTGCTCATGTCTAAGGGAACACATTGAGGCTGTGATAATCATCTCCTTGGAGCATTCTGAAAATTGTGCCAATAAGTCTTCTGTTTAAGGTCCAAATCCTGCACTTGTTAGTTGTGTTGGATTTCTAAGTTTTCTTACTGCTTCAGTCCAAACACACAGAGCCTTTTGGATGTGTTTGTTTGCTCTTCTGACGGGTTCGTCCCAAGAGTGAGCTGAAGATTGTTTGTCAAGTGAACAACTGTAAATGCAAGGTTGCCTAACAACGTCCGGGGTCACATTTGGTGGCAAAAAACCCCCCCTGATCTTTTAAAGGCCCTTCAGCTGGATGATGTGCAGCATTGGCAATCAAGCGTTCTGTTTACTGTAGGCCTGCCTGTCTTTCTATAAATTAGGTCACTGCTTTCTTTCTGTTATATGATGTAGAAGACAGGCGGAGATCCTTGCTGAGGGGAGGAAGAAAAAAAAAAACCTGGGTCTGAATTAGGACGAATGTGCTAATGCGGATTGCTTTGCTTTGCTGAACGCCTGATAGTCTTTTGTTTGGAGCTGCAAACACAATGCGATATTTGGGTTCACTTCAGAAAGCTCCCAAGAACAATATCTAACCCCGTAACGGAAGGAGCCCGTAATTGAAACAAGGCATCGTATGTTCAACATCTTCTGCTAACATCTAAACCTCCAGATAATGAAAATAAACCTTGGCAGACGACATGATTCATCGCAGACAGACAGCATCAGGAAGGAACACACACAAGAATATTAAGACAAGCAGGCACATAATCAGTTTTGGAACAACTGTAACTGCTTGTTGCTAGAGTCAATTTGCATTGTCAAGGGTTATTAGAGAATTTAATCTCTGCACTTGTTCAACTGTTTGTGTTTAGTGAGCTCACAGAATCCAGGGTTTGATTTACCAGAAACTATTTTGAGTGATTCCAGAAGAATTTATAGCATCACATCAAAATTGCTCATATTCTTATTGAAAAGTGGCCTCTTATTCTTTTTTTTATATATCTCTGAATATTTTACCATGGTCCTCTCACACTGGATGGCAACCCCTTTACACTCTCCATGACCTACAAGACCTGTTAGAATGAGGTTGGATTGCGGTAAATTTTCACTGTGAAGGCATTCACGAGGCTGCTACATTCTTAGTACTCACCCGGTGGGGTTTTTCCTGCTATATTTCATGTCCTCGAAATGCTCTCTTGTGCCCTCACCATGCTCTGTGGTACAAGCCCGCCCTGGAAGAATTCTCTCAAACTGCGCCAGGATGCAGCTACACAGTAGAAGATCACACCACGCTGGCATGATGCTAACGCCGCGGGTATCACATCCGTGCTAGGTTGTTTCCGTGACCCTGCCACGATCACACAAGGCCAGAGTGGCTAGTCCTGCTTCAAATTCTTACCAAACATGGGCGGTGAGCATTGGCCCCATGTGACGGATATGCAACCACAATACTCCCGGATCTGCTGCCACCACTATGATAAAGCATTGCTACATTGCTAAGAAAGCATGTTCAGAACCACCCTGGACCGATTGTGCATGACAGAGCACAATGGGAACCCACTGCATTCATAATGTGCCTCACCAGGACCTTGCATGGACTATTTATGTTCTGGATGTTTTTCACAAATAAAGCTATTTAGGTCATCTTTTTAAAATCACTATATTTTGTTGGTTTCATGCATATGTAAAACAAGTCAGGGGGCTGCAGTTGATTGGTGGTCAGTGCCGCGGTCTTGTAATTCTGAGGCAGCAGGTTCGAGCCCAGGTTGTATCAGAAAAGGGCATCTGACTTAAAAGTTTGTTTTTGTTTTAGCAGTGTAGTTCATTTTGACAGTTTGGGTTTTATTAGTTTCCTGTGTTTTTGTATGTTTCCCGCTTACTTGCCAGTATGTTTCTGTATCGTCCATTTGCTGTTTTGCTTCAGCTCACCTGATCACTCACTCACTACACCTGTTGTTCATATCCATTTTCCCAACAGCTCTCATTCAGTAATCACTCTCCCCAGTATTTAACCCCCTGGTTTTCTCTTGTTCATTGTCATGTCCTTACCATTGTTTCCCTGTGTTCTGTCCTTGTTTACACTGTGATGTTCAGTCTGTTAAAGCCTTGGTGTTCTCAACCTGCCATGCCACATTGGGTCCTAAACAAAAAACAACTGGAATTTTTTTACAGTTTTACCTCATTCTCCAGTGCTGGAAAGCACCAGTCCAACCCCCTTCTAGCGAGTAGCTCTCCTCCCCTGCTGCTGCAAATGCTCACATTTTTCAATAAGCTAGTTCTTCCATTTCGAGTGATTAAGATGCTCGTGATCTCTTGGGAGCTGTCTGCTGTACACTTTCACCTTCTGATCCCAACTGTTTTGGAGGTGGTACTCCTATGGTTTCTGCTCAGAAGTTCTGTTTCAGATGCTTCCTGTAGAGCAATGACATGGCAAGGAAGGTGCATTCAGCCTGAATTTCACCCCACTATTTGAGTTTTGGAAATGTTCCAACTGGTTGGCAAATACGGGTTCATGAAGGGAGCCTGATGGCGAAAGCCTACATTTAAGCCTGTCCTTTCAGTAGTAATCTAAGGGATATTCATGTCACCTTACTAAAACTTTACTGTTCTAAAAGGACAGATGTGTGCAGGCATCCTGTTTGCAGTTTTAATCGGATTATAGGAAGATTCTGCTGAACCTAAGTTCTGTGTTCCTAAGGCTACTGACTTTTCACCCTCCGCTTTTTGTTGATGAGAGAATAAGATGGGCATAAGGTTGTTGAATTCTCTGTCTTTCTTTCTCTTCTGAATTTATCTGAACAAGATAAAATGGGTGAGGAAAAACAACCAGCTTTCCATGTCCTCGGGTCTTTCTCATAAAGGAAGTCTCTGTTCTTCCAATATCTCTCACCCTGAGTTGTGGAACTTATTATTATTGCTGAGTACTGCAGCCTCCTGTCTGCACTGAACATTTTCTGCCAGGTCTATGGCTAACTCAAGAGCTCCACTTTGAAGCATTTGCAAGAGTTCTCAGTTGTGCGATATCTCCCATGATGAGATACTGAGCTAACATGTTCAGTAACTAGAGTTAACCTGAACTAGAGTGCTTGTATGGGTATGTGGGAGTAATAAGCTTGAGAACATCTTGGTGTGATGCCAGAGGCAGTTAGAAACACTCCATGGTCTCAAGGTAAAGTTTGATTGAACTAAAGGATTTACTCTCAGGAGAGATGGTAACGATGGTGGTTTGGTGATTGGTCAATGCAGAGGACGCATCCTAAAGAGGGTTAACTCCCTCAGTTTTCAGAGAATCAGGTTACTCTGGTAACCAAATGTTCCTCGGTATCCAGTTCTCTATTTAGTTAATTTATGCGTGGCAGAGCAAAGGTCTGTGTCAGAGAGCTTTTTGGATAAACATAAGGTGGTGTTTATTATGCCCACAGAGACAGCCAACCTTCCTGCATAAATAAATCATCACTCATGTGGCTTAAGCTGCTAAAAAGGAAGAAATAAAAAAATCCTGGTGTTCCAATAATAACATCAAACTTTGATGAAAACATAGCTGTAGAATTTCAGTGCTGTTTCATAAAGCCACGATGATGCCTTTGATTGATTCCTTCGAGTGCAAAGCTTAACCTAATTCAAAAGCCCCTTTCCTGCTGTAGATGACATCTCTTTCCCATATTGAAATAATGAGCCCAGATTCTTGCCTGTCTTCCTCATCCACCTAAAGTACTCGGTCATGTGTTAACACATCCTTCCTCCTTTACCCCTTTTCCTCTCTTAAAGAATAAACCAGACATCCTGCTTTTTGCCGACTGGAGCTAGTCCTCCTCTCTTTATGTTTGAGACCCATGTCAGATATTATTCAACTCTATTAGTGCTTCACCACGCAGTCATATTCCAATACGCCTGCGAAAAGGGAAAAGCAATAGTAGACGACAAGCCGTCATATCTCGGGGCATTCGGTGACTCATTGCTTGTATGACTTTGATTAGAGCTGCCCTCCACAGAGAGACGTCTTACTCTGCAGAACCGTTTGAAGGTTTTCTGCTCTAACCACTCTAACCTTTCATCTGGCTCTATTTTCTGTCGCGTTTGTATGTCCAGTGTTCGCCTGTCTGCTAATGCCAACTGTTATTGGCTTTGTGTAATGTGCTTAAAGTGATACATATTGTGTTCCTGCTCAGTGGTTATTCCAATGTTAGACAACATGAAATCACAATGACATTGAAGTAGCCTGTCTAACCACCCAGCTTTGGATTATGGCTACTAATTGGAGCTGCAACCAATAGCTGAAAGACTGAATAGAGGGCTGACTGAAAAGGGTGATTTGTATTGATATTGTTTTTGACTGTGGTTATTTGTGTGTGTGTGTTCACGTGTTTATCTGGTAGCAAAACATCTCATAAACCACTGGATGGATTTTAATAAACTTGCAGAAAATAATCATTAGATGTACGTCTACAGCTGATTAGATTTTGGAGTCAGCCTGATTAAGATTACTGCCACAGCTAACTTACCTTCAAAATCACAAAAACTGTCTGTAACTCAATTAATTTTACAGATATTGATCTAAAACCTGGCAAGGTAGTAGCTAAGACTAATCCTCAACATATATTCTGAGGGCTATTAGATTGCACAGTTCTTTGTTTCGAAAAAACATTTTTAACAAAGTAACGATTAGTTATTTGGAGTCAACTTTGCCCACCTGTAAGAAAATAGCTCATGAACCACTGAAAAGATAATAATGCAAATTTCTGGATTTACTTAAGTTTTGATACCAAAACAACTCAAGATGGGCACCACAGCCAACTGACCTTACGAAACACATAAATAACTATAACTAGGCCAATTTTACAGAAATTGACCTAAAATGTGACTTAGTAGTACCTGAGAGTTATTCACAACACTAAGCATGACAGCTGGTGATATTGCATCACACTGCATATATTTTCAAGGATTTACCAAAATGGCTACAACTTTGTATTTGACCTGGCTAAATACCGTTAGGAAAAGCTGATAGCATGTATTTATGCATATTTTGTATTCAAACACTGTAGCAACATTATTTACTAATAAAGGCTATGCAGTACTACATGGGCAATAAAAGTTGACAAAAGTTCAAATTTTTATATGTGAGGGAGCCATATTCGATTTTTTGGTCCAGCATGGTGAGGAATCTCTGACCATATAAATATATACATATGGAATTCCATTTTCATGGGACATTTAAGATGCTTTTTCAAACTTGGAACTTGTTGAAGTATAAATGAAACACATCTTTTTTTTGGTCAAACAGACTGATTTTCATATATATTGAACCAGGCCCTACTAGGCTTAGTTCCATGTTGTCTGTGCACTTTTCTCCAAAGAACTAACAGCCTTATGCTTTAACATTGTTGTCCATCTATCAGTTCCTTGTGTCAGAACTGAATTAGGGAGAAGAACATTGAGCATTGCTGCCCCCTCAGCATGGACCACCCTACAGGCTGATCTGAACTTGCCAGACCTTATTTCTTTTGGAGCTTTTTGTTATATCCCGAGAGACAGAGTCAATAAGATCTTTGAACACTACTTTTGATTTTAACCATTGGCTATGGTTTGTAACTGTTGCTTTTGTTTTAGGTCACTGTTAAAATCCTTATTATGCCACACTTCTGCACTTTAACTTTTAAGCCATTTATATGGGTAAAATAATTGAATGTTTTATTCTATATTATCACTCATTTTTGATGACTGTTTTATGATATGTACTACTGACCTTATCACCAGGTCACCCTTGTAAAATTCTTTAATGTTGTTTTTTTATCTGGCTAAGTAAAGGTACTGTTGATATAGTAAAGTGATCAACTATTTTGGTCAGTTCTTGTCAGATTAAAAAATAAAAGATTTAGAAGATTACATAGCTGTAAAATGAAAAGCTGCTTGGTGTTTTTCCAATCTTATGAGACTTTTAGTCATAATCAAACATTAAACATTATTATAAAAGCAGGGCTTTTACTTTATGAGCCACAAAAGTTGTTTGGAAAAGATTAGACTGGACTTCAATTACAACAAAATTGGAAAGAAGAGAGTGTTAAGACCATTTTCACCAGATTTTTTATTAAATTTTATTGGCAACTTGCAAGAACACGAGAGGATTATTTGCGGACAACTGCACAAATGTGATAAACTAAACTAATAACACATGACATTAGCATTTAGTTTCCAGTTTCATAATAATAATAATGATAAATAAAAGCAGGCCAGTTTCATAAAAGTGAATATAACCCTACATTTATTATCTCCTCAGATCCATGAGAGGTTGCACATTCAGCGCTATTGCTGCACAACACAAAGCTCTGTGGTTCAGATCTCAGCTGTGCAGGCCTCTTTGTGTGCAGTTTGCATGTTCTCCCTGTGCATCTGTGAGGTTTCTCTGTGCATTCATGCATTTGTTTTATCAAACCTCTGACATGGAACAACAAGCATCCTATAAAAAACAATCATATAAAGTGGTAAATTATGCCAGTTTACGCAGGATTGGCGGCCCCAGACAATTTAGCTCAAGAGCAGAACGTTGAACAGAATGATGGAATGACCCCCTCCCCCCTCCAACAAGAAAAAAGGAAATAAAAAAAAAAACAGGATCTGTGTTCAAAAGAAAACATAAGAGTGAAACTAAAGTTTGATTATGATTATAAAGACAAACAGCAGAATTTTGGAAAAAGGACTTCTGCATGAACATCGTGTCTGCTCACAAAAACTGGAAACATATTTGGGCCAAGCAAAGGACATCTTCCCAGAAGAATTTCACATTAGCTATGAAGCATGGTGGTGGGAACATCATGGTTTGAGGTTACATCACAGCTCAGGGACTGAACAGTTTACAGTTATTGATCCATCTGCTCTGTAAAATGCCAGCGAGTGCTTTAGAGTAATGAAATGCCATCATTCACCTAGAAGGAGAAGTTTAACTGAAAGTAGACCATTCAACAGTACACTAACAGAGCCATCGACACATTGAGAGAAAAAAAATAAAAAATAAAAAATAAAAAATAACTTTTGGAGTTTGAATTGAAATCAAACAATTAAATATCTTGTAGTTTAAATTTGAAATCTGAGACTGATGTGTCGACTTTGTTTAAATGAAAAAAATAAAAAACACCACAGGAAATATTCTAGAAATGTGCCCAAGAGTTGTGCAAAATATAAATGACAAACAAAATAAATTGTGAAACAACGAACAATTAGTCATATTGGAAAAAGTGGAAAGTGAAGAAGTGGAAAAAGCAGACATGATTAGGCAGTAAAACTCATTGCACTCTCAATGTTTGCCGAATAAATTTGTAGAGAAAAACAACAAATAACAATTATATATCTAATAAAATATCTTCGAGGTTTGTTCAGTCAATAATGTCAGAAAAGGCAGACGTTCTTACATTTGTAGTTCAAATTTTTCAAGTGGAGTTCTGTGGAAAGGTTATGAATTATTAATATCATGCCTGTTGTAGATAGTTTGTTGAATGACCTCAGTTTGGGGAAAAGGAGTTTAAGATTGATGAGCTAATGGCTAGTCTGAATGGAACCAAGCCCAAAATAGATTGCTGCCTTCTTAAAACAACTTTATTCTCAAGAATTTTATAGCAGTTAATGTAAACACAATTCCATAAACTTTAATACTGCTGCCAGCATTATTAAATGCATTATACAATTATTTACATAGAATTTTATAAATATTTGTGAGTGCAAACAGCATCAACAGCAGCTATCTTGCAGTTTTATTTGTGTAAAACCTCTTGTTCACTCTGTAGCTGTTATTCCTTCCCCCGCCCCCCAAAAGAAGCATTTGTCCTGTCCTGTCCACACTTCACCTCTGTGTCCTTCACCTCTCTGTGCACCACTCAAACCTGTCACCAGTCAATAGAAACATGCAAACACACACGTGTGTGTTTCCTTTCACACATTCATCTTCTACAGCTCAACATCTACCACTCTTCCTCTCACAGAAACACACATTTAGACTTGTATGCAAGCGCACATACATAAGATCATACACCCGAAACATGTGGACCTGCCTGGAGCTGTATATTTACAGTAGCAGCACACAGAGCCATTAGCGAGCTGAATAGAGAATCAGTGTCCAATGGCAAGAGTGATTGTAATACACTCACTCAAAGGTCTGCTGATTATTTTGGTCTCCGCAGGAAGGCTCTTACAATGGCACTCGCTCCCTTTTCTCCCAGTTCAGCCCATTTAAGCAGTGTGTTTCTGTGTGTTTTACGTGTTAAGCCAGCCGGCCGCGGCGATGATGGGAAATTCTTTGCTTTGTTTGTGGGTTTGCTATAGCGTGCTGAGGAGACCTTGCTCGCTCAAAGGGAATGGGCTTCATGGAAATGAGTCACACACACAATGTGATGCAACACGGCGGATCAGATTTGAATTATGGGGCAATGAACAATGAGGTCATCGCAGGGCTGGGGGGCATAAATCTCTTGGTGCTGTGGTGTATAAGACAGCATTTCTTATCAATGGTGGAAGCTTGCTGCAGGGTTTGGAAATGCAAAATTGTTTCAAGTCTTACTCAGTGGTGCAAATGACCAGGGGTGGATTAATTCATCGGCTAAGACAATGGAAGGAAAACTCTGGGTTGGTTGTTTTAATGAATAGTGTTTACATGAACTACTTCAGCAGTCATTTTTGGCGCCATGATAAAATGATATTAGATTCTTTTGCATGTTTGTTGAATAGTTCAATTTATCCTTTCTCTGTGCGTCTCAAACACCTGCCTTCCTCTCATATCCACTGTCCTGCATCCAGTGATATTTTCCATATCTTTTCCTTCTTCAGCAGATTGTCTGCAATCAGCGTCTGCTGTAATACCATCATCCCCTGGCCCCTCTTAAATTTCCTGCTTACTGGGCTTTTACTTTAACTGCATTACATAGATCTTCCACTCCCTGTTCATCTGGTTCCTTTCAGCATAAACCAGACTGAGAGATCTGACTCGAAGCACTTGGATCGGACTGGTCATTTGATTGCAAATTAAAAAAAACAACAACAAAAAAACACTGTCCTTTATTGTGCCTGTTCAGTGGCATGACTGTGATCCTGATTGATATTGAATGGCGTTTTCATTCCAAGTCTTTGGGAGTGAGAATATGTGCCAGGAAGTATTGATCTCTATCTTAGTTGTTGGTGTAGAGCGATGGGCTGAAGGAGGGAGAAAATGACGAGATGGTCATGCTTGATGGAGCAGAGATATAGGCAGATATAGTCATGATCAGTGGCATTAGGGTGAAAGTTTGCATCATTTGCAGCGTTATACATTTATCCCTCCTTATTTAGCTGGAAAGCCATGTCTGTAGCACCTTTCCCTGCCTGGCTTTATATCGACTTTGACTAGTGAATAATGCAACATGAGGAATCTTCTCAAATAGGTGACTTTCACCACATTCACAAGGTACAACTCTAAAATACGCACAATTCTGAGACCGACCGAGTCTCTTCAGATAAAAGCACCACAGTTCCCCCTTTGGCGTGGATCGGTCCCTGGCAATACATCCCTGAAGTATCTTTCACATTGTGTAATAAAGTGATTTTACCACCTCTGCGTTGTGCGAGGGAACCTGATAGTGTCACACAAAGACAGATGACTCCCACTGTGGCCCGTGGGCCTGCAGCAATAACTTATACAGGCCACGTGTCTGTTTTTCTAACAATTTCAGCAACTCTATGCGCGTTGTCCTCCGGCATGCTCACGTAGGATTTGAACCCTCAGACAATATGATAAATGAGATTATATATTTCGCAGATCAGAATAAAAGAACTGGTAATGGTCGAAAGTTCTAATTGGTGGAATAATGTAGCTCATGTCCTTGCTGAACAATACCGAGTCATCAAAAAAACAATCCTTGTGCAAAAACAGTTTATGGAAGTCTTTTTTTATGTTTAGAATGGTATATGTATTAGTATGGCAGCACAGTGCAGCAGTGGTTAGAGCTGTCAAGAAATTCATAGGTTCACAATCTAGCTGGAGCCTTTCCGTGTTGGGTTTGCATGTTCTCCCTGTGTATGCTTGGGCTTTCTCCAGGTTCTGTGGTTTCCTCCCACAAAAAACAACAACAAAAAAAAACAAAAAAAAAAAAACAGCAACAAAAAAAACATGCATGTTAGGTTAATCTGTAACTCTAAATTGTCACTACGAGAGAGAGAGAGTGGGAATGGTTCTTTGTCTCGATGTGTCCCTATGATAGACTGGTGACCTGATCAGGGTGTACCCCAGCTCTTGTCAGCTCAGTGGAGACAGACACCATCTTCCAGAGATCCTGCATGGGAAAGCAAGAAAATGGATGGATAATATATATTGTGTTGTACATGGGTGTCTGAATTTCTGAGTTTGTCTTGAAGGAGATTTTGTAACATCTTCTTACCCAGAGTTGATTTCAGGTAATTACAGCTCAACGTTTGACAGCAACCGAACAAATCAACCGGTTTTATGTGTCATCGTGTACACCTTTCCCTCTTCATTTTCACACTCTGTCTGTGTTGCCTCTCAAGGATCTATATGAGGCACACAGACAAGAGTCTTTAATTTTACGCCTGGGTAGACCGTACATGTTATTGCTCCACATTCTTTATGCTTATATTGAATTAGAGAGCAGGGGAATAACTGCGGTTTTTAAATGAACATTGAGGGGCTCCACCCTTTAAAGGAAGCCTTTGGATACACCATAAATTTCCGCCAAGAGGGCATCAACACAAATTCTGGTCTGCTATGATGCAATCTTTTAGTCTGTGGCAGCATTACAAAGGCTGACACATGAAAAACCGTCATGAAAGCGTATGGCAGAATCTTAATTACATCCAGAGGACTGATGAATAATGGGGACGATGTGGGACAGTGATACAACCGCTGCCTCTCATAATAGAAAACACCATTGTTTTCCTGTGGGAAAATCTAAAGCATTTCTCGTGTGAAATCCACTCCTTGTCTTCAGAAAGCCACAGAACCCAGCGACAGAAATAAAAAAAAAAGAAGAAAAAACCCATCTATCTATTGTTTTAGTCAGGCTTTGGCTAGAGAGCCTCTTCAGCTGCTAAGGAAAGCTGTTAATGTTTGCAGTTTCTGTCCTTCCTGTTTTCAAGAGAAAATATTAAACCTTTGCCTTTAGATTAGTGGCAGGGTGGTAGTTGCAGTAAAATGTTCTGTACAAGATTCGACCACGCAATCTAGATGAATTCACTGAAAACTGAGCTCTCCGTTAACATCAGTGCGATCAATGTTAAAGGGTTCTTGTGGTTAACAAAATCTCTGCAGCATTAAAAAAGCCATTTAAGAAAGTATTAGTGCTTCTTCCATTCTTATTGCCATTCAAATAGTATTAGATCAAACTGCAGGTTTTAATACCAAATCGAAGCATTCTAAAACCATTCCGTCGGGAATAATGGAGCAGGGCATTTACATCAGGATTATACAACTAACATAAAGGAGGATACACAGCTAAAAGTGAGGAAATGAAGCTGATAGGGTTATAAGAAAATCTAGAACGGGTTACAAAGACCTGTTTATTGCTCGCTGCTGAAGGCGATGGCAAAGTAATAATGCTTTTGGTCATGCCATTAGCAAAATATCTCATGAACCACTGAACAGATTTCAAAGAAACTTTCAGAAAGTAATGACTGGATGCACATTTACAATTGATTAACTTCTGGAGTCAATCCCATTCAAGTTAGCTGCCACAGCAAAGCAATCTTAGTTAACAAAAATGGCTATAACTACGTGAATTTTACAAACATTGATCTAAAATTTAGTGTGTTAATAGCTGAGGCTGAACCCTAACCTATACTCTGAATGCTCACTGATCTTGTGAGATCTGTGATTAAAACTTCACCATGACCTATTGGAATGAACTGCATTATTCTGTTTATTAGTAAAATATCCCATGAACCACAGATTTTTTGGATTTTAAACAAAACTTTCTCATTGTAATCAGTAGTTGGACATCTACAGCTAACTACCTTTTGGAGTGAAGTCAATTTCACATGGCTGCCACAGCCAACTGACCTTAGAAAACAAAAAAAATAACTCAGCCAATTTTACAGCTATTGAGCTAGAAATTGGTGTGGTAGGAGCTGAGAGTCGGCTCCAATACGTATTTTTAGCATATTACATTGCATGATATCTTGCCTAAAATCCTAGCATAAACTGTTATTTGTTACTAAAACTGCTTGTGAACCACTGGGTGGATTTTAATAAAATTCTCAGACCCTTCTGGATGTACATCTACAATTGATTAACTTTTTGAGTAAATCCAGTTCAAAATTTCTGTCACAGCTAATCTACCTTAGCCAAAACAAAAATGTGAATACATCTGGGAATTTTACAAGGTACTAAGGTAGAATTTGGTGTGGTAGTAGCTGAGAGGCATTCACAACTTGTACCCAAAGTGCTAACAGATCAGGCAAGGTATTGCAATATTATTGAGACTGCGCATTTCAAAATGGTTATAACGTCACCATTTCTCAACATAAGGTGATATTAGTCTAAAACATTGGCATAAGAGGCAGCTGTAATGATTTGAGTTATTTTTCTGTATTTTATCTTATATTGTCAGTCTTTTGTTCTGGTCGTCTTTGTTATGTGTTCTTATGTGTTTCACTGTCACCATTCACCTGCCCTCAGTTCAGCAGCTCTCCACTCAGCCTGCCATGCCCATCTACACCTGTCTCTAGTTACAAATCAGTCACCTGTGTCCACTTCCTAATTATTCTCTGCCTGTATAATCTGGTCTTTGTCACTCATTACTTGCTGGTTCATTCATTCTGCTCAGATGTTCATGCCCTTGTGTTTTTTTCTTGCTAGTCAAGTGCTATAGTCCTCATTTACCTCACCTACCTGTAAGTTTTATGTTGCTTAGTTTTTGCTGCCACATCAGCCTTTTGTTTTTCCAATTAGTTTTTATATAAATTCAAACTGAGTCTGGGTTCACGATGCACCTTCCTTAAATTTAGGTTTGCATAATGCTTCAGTTCTAAAGTGTATACATAGTTTTCTGTGACTATGTATACACCAATGGGGCGAAGCTACCATCTGCGGCATTATGACTGAACGCCTCAAAGTCAGAATCCTGCCTAGACGTGGTGATACCAAAGAATTCAAACCAATTTTTGCAATCAGTTTTACCAACTTACTGAGACTTGCTCCCTTTTTTTCAGTAGGTGGAGGCGAAATTGTCTTTTCGATAAAGTTTTTCAAATTTCACTTTGTGCTGTGGCAAAGAGATAAGGAGACAAAAAAAATATGTCAAAACTCTTCAGAGTGAGCCTTATCAATGGAGCCTGAAGCTGTTCAGTTTGGCTGACGGTACTAATCGACTCTGAGGTGGTTTGCCTGGTGGAAAATTTAGAAAACTCTTGTAAGTCTAAGAGGTGAAGTCTTTGCCTCATGCAATAAAATAAAAAAATACAAAAAAACACCTCCAAACTCATTTTTCAAATTTCTACTTTTCATTTCTAAAATGGAAGCACTACTTCCTTTCTTTGAATATGACCCCTGGACAAGGGTGTTTTCAATATAAATGTATTTCCATGGAATGCATCTCTTGGTGAAAATTTAACAAAAGATTTATTTCATCCATTTGTTGATCTACTAATAAATTCCGCAGGAAAGTTGTTGATTTGTGGCCCCTGAAAGCTGAAAGGGAGAATTACAATTTAATGAAGAATTCCTTTTTCAGGATTTTGCAGAAAGCGGCGGTTCGCTGCTGATGTATGTATGGACTTTTCGGTGGCTGCATCTTTGATCTTTTCTTTCCTCTCTCCAACTCGTTCACATAAACGAGGCCTAATGAAAAATCCCATTCCTCGCTGCGTTCCACTGCTTTTGCAAACCTTGTCCTTCACCGCCTCTCTTCCACATCTGAACCCATTTCTGTTCCACCTCTGTTGCCCCATTCCTTCTGCGTCGATGCCGCTGTTGTTCCCCGGCTCGATGTGAATAATGTATACTGTCTTCTGAGAGACACGCGGCAGACGAGCATGAACAGGCATAGGTGGGAGAGCTTATCACTTAACTTATTTCTTACTGGTTATCTGATTGTGCCTTGTGATTACGCTGCAGGGAAAGTGCTAGCGTGCATACATTTACACCACTGTATATTTGCGCGTTAACACATTGAAACACATCCATGTGCAGTAGGGAGGATTCTTGTTTTGTATTTTCTGCAAAATAAAGCTCACGACCTCGTGTGTTAATACATCCAATTACTGCATGGCATTGGCCGAGATCTTCACAGAGGTTTAGGCTCAGATGCCTGGTTTGGATGTGCGTTTATGGATGGTGCACTTTTTCTAAGTGTGTGTGTGTGCATATAGAAATCTTGCACACCACTCAGATAACAACTAACAGAAAATTCAAGGCCAAGCAGATATATACCATTTCCCGGGCTTTATCATATTTTCCCTATAAAAACAGCAGCACTCTCATTGACTGCGCACTCACACACACATACACACAGATCTGTGTATCGGCCACAAGACAAAACACTGAAAACGGACAAGTTAAGACTGAGCCACAAGATGTGGCTGCATGTACAGTATGTACAAAAAATATGTGTTTGGTGCTTTAAACTACACACCAAGTATTAGTCCAAGGTCTGTAAAATTGACTCCAAACGTTAATCATTTGTAGATGTATATTGCATGATTACTTTCCGTGAGACATAACTATCAAATCCAAAAAAGTTGGGATGTTGTGTAAAATGGAAAAATAAACAAAGGGAATGATTTGCACGTCATAAACTGAGACTGTATTCACAATAGAACATGGTGAACGCATCATTCATTGAACCATTTCTCACTTGTGAACTGTGCCCTGATAAAAGACCAGATGGTCCATCTCCTCTTGAAAACAGAAAACATGGCGTCCGTGGTTTCTAAAAAGAATTTCAAATTTCAGTTTATCTGACCACAGAGCTCTTTTCCACTTTGCTTCAGTCCATTTTGAATGAGCTTTGGCCCAGAGAGGACGTTTCTGGGTGGTGTTCAAATATAGCTTCTTTACTGCATGATAGAGCTTTCCAGCATTTATGGATGGCACGGTGAACTGTGTTTATAGACAGTGATTTGTAGAAGTGTTCCTGAGCCCACGCAGTGATGTCCAGAAAAGGATCAGAACTGTTTTTAATGCAGCACCATCTGAGGGTCAGAAGATCACAGCTCAGATCTCAGAGATTTTCCAAGATTCTTGAAATCTGTTGTTTGTGTAATCACCTGCAGAGGATGGGATATTCAGCGTTCCCAATTTTCCATTGACCAACATTATTCTGAAACTGTTTCACTATTTTTAGATGCAGTTTTTCACAGACTGTCCCAACTTTTTTGAAATTGGGGTTGTATTTTGCTAACAGTCAGGCAGACAAACACCCGCCCACACACAGATGCACACACCCACACACAGACACAAGCAATTACACGATCGTGAAATGATGCAACACAAAAAACACAAGACTTTCTAAATTTGAAGCAAAGCTAACAATTTTCTCTCATCCCTGGCATTTGACAGTGAAACCATATAAACCAATGATCATGGCACCAGAGAGCTATTTTTGTCGTTTGTCTGCAAACTGCCAGCGAGAGCAGAGATGGACCATTATAGTTTTTGATACCCTGACACTTAAGAGGTCATTATGTTGTGGATCACACGTGTAACACACGGACACATAAACACCAAACAAGCAATCATGAGCCAAAGTGGTTTGTGAACTGTCTGCTTCTTGTGTTCGAGTGGGTTACGGCTATTCACACGATCTGGATGGGGCCATTATTCACATGGCACCCCACATTCACTACATATTATAGCTATCTGTCTCTATTGTGAGAAATGACAGGGACTTCAGTTCAGTGAGCTTGAATAACCCTCCCTCCCCGCTCTTCTCTCCCTCTGCATCTCTCCCTCCCTCCTGTTCCTCTCTACAGGTCTAGGACACCCAGGTGCTACTGAGATGTGATTCTCTGCAGTTTAATTTCCCTCTGACAAAAGAAACAAAAACAATAACAGGTAAGAATATGCGTGCCTAAGTGTGTGTGTGTGGAGGGGTAGAGACTTAAATAGACACAATTTTTTTTGAGTTATTGCCTGCCGCCAAAGGCGAGAGTGGGGCGATAATGTTTTTGACCGTATGTGTGTGTGTGTGTGTATGTGTGTTCATTTGTCTGTATCTTTTAACAAAATATAAGAACCACTGGCGGATTTTTAATGAAACTTTCAGGAAGCAATCACTGGGTTGCCATCTACAACTGATTGACTTTTGAAGTTAGTCTGATTCCAGATGGCCACCATAGCAAAGCAAATTTAGCAAACACAAAAAGGGCCGCAAATTTTACAAATGCTGAACTATAATTTGGTATGTTAGTTGCTGAGACTGATCCCTAACTTATAGTCTGAGTGATAAATCTCTCATGAACTACGGCACAGATTTTAATAAAATGGTCAGAAAGTAATCATTCAGGGTACATCCAGAACTGCATAACTTTGAGACTCAACACAATACAGGATAGCCTTAAAAATACACAACTGCCACAGCCAACTGATCTTACAAAATTAGTCAGACTCTGGCATTCTTTCAAGAAATCCATCAGTCCATCAATTTTCTTTACCTGCTTTTCCATGTAGGGTCAAGTGTAGCTGGTGTCTACCTCCAGGAGTCCTTGTGTGAGAGGTGGGGGACACCTTGGACAGGTCACCACTCCATCACAGGGACACATAAAGACAAATGAGACGAACAGCCATTCATGATCTCACTCACACCTAATTTTGAGTTATCACTTAACCGAACGTGCATGTTTTTGGTCTGTGGGAGGAAACCAGACTACCCTGAGAAAAGCCACACATGCACAGGGAGAACATGCAGATTTTACACCAGAAAGTCCCAGGCGGGACTGGAACCTGCAACCCTTTAGCCGTGAGGCGACAGCTCTAACTACTGCTCTGCCTAGGTCTTTACTTTGAAACATATTTACTCAGGTTGTTGGTTAGAACACATTCTTATTTACAGCAGGCATATTCAAGCCTGAAGGGATTGTCGTTGCACAAATATACACACACACACACACACACACAGCTGGTCTGCTGTGTGTTTTTGCAGACTCCACAGTATGCATTTTGCTTTTTTAGAACCCAAATGCGACCCAGCTCGTTCCCCCGAGATCTCGGGGTTCCATCTGTGCCAGGAAGTGCTCTAATTGGCCCGACAAATGTGTCCTCTGAAAGTGCTAATCCAGTCTGATTTGACCGAGCTTCAAAAAGAATATGGAGCTCCCTGCAATAGTCAACGAGCGTAACAAGACGGGAAAACAGAGAGGAGCAAAAAGCGGCAGCGCGCAGACGGGCGTGTGCGCGCACCAGTCGCTTCCTCAGCTGCAAACAATGTTTGAATTAATTGCAATCAGCCTGCTGTTCATTGAATTCATCAGCAGGAGTTTAAGCACGAATGCAGACCTTCATCTGCCCATGAAGCCACTCACCACAGCTTATTTACAGTGTATTTACAAGCTGAGCAGGACCTGTAAAACGTTGGATTTACGAGCTCCCCTTTAATTAGGAATACCGACTCCTAGAGTTGGCTGATGAATTGGACATCCAATTTATTGACGATCGAGCGTGTGGGGGGTGGGGGGTAGCAGTTGTTTGATATTGACACACTTGGCTGAGGGCTGTGGTTGACATCCGTTTTTTTTTCCTCTAAGAGGAGAAATATATTGCATCTTCGCTGTGTAAAAGCCCACGGGTCGTGTTTTCATGTGCAATTCGATTCTTTATTGATTGAATTGGCTGTGAGAAATGTGAATATGAGAGCTCCCTCTCCCTTTCTCCTGCTGTGTGTGTGTGATTTGGCAAAATATACTTTTGCAGTTGGAGAGGTTTTATCAGTTTTAGCGGTCAAGGATATTTCACTCAAGTTGCCCACAACTTGAGTGAAATAAAAAAAAGAAAAAAAAAAAAGAAAATGTGTGAATCTCAAGATTTGTTTGGAGGTCTCTGCAGAGAAGGAATATTGTTGATTTGGGTCTGATTTTTTTTTCCCTTGCTCGCGTCTGTTTGCTTTTATTTTCTATTAATTATCATCATAAAAAGCTGTGTGCATGTGCACCTGTGTTTGCTTGTCTGTCTATTAGCAAAATTTCTCATAAACCAGTGAAAGGATGCTAATGAAATCTTCACAAAGCAAACCATATCTACATGATTAAGTTTTGGAATCAGACAGATTTAAGATGGCTGCCACAGCCAACTGACTTTAGCAACCACGAAGAAAGGCTATTATTCACTCATTTTTACAGATGTTGAGCCCAAATTTGTTGTAGTAGAAGCTGAGAGTTACAACAACAGATTTTTTTAGTACTAATTGATCAAATGAGATCTTTTCTTAAAAAATTGGCATTAAATTTTAGAGCCAACCCAGTCTGTCTGTTAACAAAATATTTTATGAACCGCCAGACAGATTTTAATGAAACTCTCAGAACATAATCGTTTGATATACATCTACAACTGATCAAACTTAGCAAACACAAACATTGCTAAAACTAATGTAAATTTAAAAATATGTTGAGCCAAACATTGGTGTGGTAGTAGCTGAGAATCCTCCACATCATAGACTCCAAGTTCTAATTGACTGCTCAAGATCTTTTTTTAAAACTTTGACATACCAGGGGGTGTACAATATGTATTCTCCCAGTGAATGCTGTGGATTTAAACACATTATGTGCTTACGATGTTTTATCTAGACGATTCCTCGCATCTATTTTAAATGACTTCCTGTCCAGTATGTGTCACCCTGCATGCTTTCCTTCCTCGTCTCTCATATTTCTCTGAATGGCTGCTTTGAAATCCAACTTTGTGATATCAAGGCCGCATTCTGTCTTTATTTCAGTGAAACAATGAGTAAAAAGCAAGAACAACAGGAAATGGGATATGTCACTCCTCGTGTAGGGATGTGTTTCTTTCTCTGGGTGAAACAGGTGCTTCCTGCTCCACATGCACAAATACACACACAACCTTCATTTGCCATAGCAGTAATGAGAGCACAGATTGAAACACAATCCATATTGATTTCTAAAACAATGATCTCATGTTAAGTGACACCCAGAGCAGTACACTTCTCATCTCTGTAGAAAGATAAGCAGATGGACATTTTCTTGGACAGGCACTTGGCCTCAATACGTGGTGTCACAGATTTATTATCTTTTCTTTTACAAAGTTTATGTCTTGCAGAACTAACATAAAAACAAAAAAAGTTCCATCAAGAAACCTTTTTAGGTAACTGTAACTATAGCTATAATTATAGCCTAAAGAGATAATAGGAATCAACATCTTACCTGTCGTAGATAGCTCTTTGAATGATCTCAGTTTGGAGAAATACTAAATAGGTTTTACCATACTAACAAACAGGGTTGGAGAGTAACTAGTTGTGCGTTATAGCACTGTGTAATTCAATCCAAAATTAAAGTAACTGTAAGGACTGCTGAAATGTTTTTAAAGAAGCTGAAACTGAATTAAGGTTAAAACAAGCAGAACACAAGCTAAGATTAATACAACAGTAGCTAAAAGGTGAGATTAGCAAAACTGTAGCTAAAACCTTAAACCAACAAAACCACAGCTAAGGCCTTAAATTAGCAAAACCAAAGCTTAAAACTAAAATGACCAGAACAGTAGCAAAACAAATTAGCAAAGTAAAAAACTTAAAAGCTAAAAGGACCTAAAATTAAAAATCTCCATTTTTTCAATTAAACCAAAACAAACAAACAAAAAGTAAATATTGAAATGTTTTAAAAAGTTACAAAAACCAAATGTTATAGCATCCATTTTCTGAACAAGCTGAAGGTTTTAATACCTGAATGGTTAAAATTGCTGAAAGTATGCTGAAGTAGATAGAAATAGTTAGTAGGGATGAGCGAGGACACCGCTATCTGTATCTGTATCTGTTCAACCATCTAAATTATCTGTATCCGTATCTGTACTTGGAGTAGGCGGGGCCTAACCTGGAAGTGGGTGTGATATACCACCAGCCAAACTTAGAGAAAGCTGTAAAAAAAAAAAAAAAAAAAAACGACCGACCAGAGTGGAGGCAGTGACCAATGTAACATGAGCCGTTTTCAGCTCTGTCTTGTCAAATGCACTGCGTATGTTGCACAGCTTTCACTGCAGAGAGGTTTGTGTGTGTAAGGAGGGGCGGGTGGTCTGTGACAGGCCAGTCACAGATCGTGAAAACAGTCAGTTACCCGATGAGGATTTTCCTTCAGGACAAGCACGGAAATTGACGAGTTTTACTCGTATCATGCTCGTACTCGTCAAAAATGCTTTATCTGTACTGGATACTCGTCTGAAACGAGTATCCGACTCCACCCTAGTAGTTAGTACTGAAGAAACTTTAAACAGGAAAGCTGGATTGTGAATACTGAATCCACATAGTAGCAGCTAGCTGTAGCACTTCCTCTACAGCCTGAGGAATTTTCTGCAGGAGTATGGCATAACTAACTTGCATAGTTTTAAAATTTGTGTTTTCAAGAACTACTTTATATTGAGATTGAAGTCTTATTTTTTCAATCTGAGGCCATTCAAAGAGCTATCTACAACAGGTAAGACATTCATTGTTCATAACCTTTTTTATAAAACCCCATTTTAGACGATCTGAGGCATACCTTTAACGATTTAGCCAAAGCCTGACATTCAAAACCTCCAAATTTCAGCATTTCCATAACAGAGGCCTGCTTCTTGTGCCCATAATGAAGACATATTCCCCCATAAGGTCTGTGTTTACTTATTTAGCTCCCCACAAAACAAGCCCACCCAAACATATCCAACCGCACAAACACCCCCTCCCTTCTCTTTGCCGCAGCCCTCTCATGAATATAGGCTTATTGTTTTACAATATGACTTTTGCTTTGAGTTGAGAGGCCTTTTGTCCTGAGACAATAGATCATATGTTGTAAACCCTGCCATCCACACAGCTGCCACAGAAAGAGTGCAGATTGTCCAGGGTCCACGCTGACGGCTTTGAGGCAGGCACTTGTGGTATGTGTGTTGTCTGTGCTTGCTTAGTTTCTCTCTCTTTTTTTTTTCTTCTTTTTTTTCCCAGTTCTGTTTGTGTCTGTGAGATGGAGGCCTGTTTTTCAGAGTTGACAGATGGACCCCGTGCAATTAGACTCTCAGCCTTGTTGTGTGCAGAAATGTAGAAATGTACAAGTGCACACAAACAGACGCGCACCAACGCCACACATCCACAGGCACCCAGAGCATGGCAGGAGGCAGATGTTTCTGAAACTCAAGACCTGGCAGATGTTGTAACAGAGAGGGAAACTGACTCTATCTATCTATCTATCTATCTATCTATCTATCTATCTATCTATCTATCTATCTATCTATCTATCTATCTATCTATCTATCTATCTATCCATCCATCCATCCATCCATCCATCCATCCATCCATCCATCCATCCATCCATCCATCCATCCATCCATCCATCCATCCGCTTTTGTTGCTGTTTACAGAAATTATAAAGAACACGAATTAGTAAAAACTTCATGTATTACATCATGTTTGTTTTGCACAAATTGAAAAGTTTTGACCTCATCTAACACAGTGCAGTTCTACAGTGAGTGATAGTATTATTTTGTCTGGTTAAATGATTTCAAATAAGACAAAAAAGCCTTGTTGTTTTCCTTTGATTGCCTAAATAACTTTGACATTTAGCAGAAAGTGGTTTGCACGTTTTTCCGCAGCATGATGTAAACACAAATGCAATGCTAATTTATGCAGTCATCCAACAACTACTTTGATCTTAATTCAGATATTCAGTATCTTTTCAAAATGGCAGGACTTGTCGTAGTATTTGTTGTTTTTGATAGTAATTTATCGTTAATGGGATAAAGGGTTTTGTTTAAACACAGAGACAGAACATATTCCGTCTCTAATTTTCCTATAATTTCCTGGCAAATGATAAATGAAAACAACATTGTGTTAATAAAGCAGTAATGATAAAATTATTATTCACTTTTTTTTCTTAAAAAAAATGGGCTCAGGTTTGTGACAGAAGAGGACACTGTTTTTGCATAAGCGCTTGAAGCACTACATTTGTTTTTCCAGGAGGTAATTTTGATTTAGGTTTAAACTAAAATGTAGACACAGTATGCTACCTGCATCTGTCATGTACAACATCACATCATCTGCCAAAGTACTCAAAGAAAAGGTTGCTTTCTTTCTCAGAACAACATGAAGCTAATTTTTGTTGCAATCTTGCACTAAATGCTTTATAAGAAAATTATTTTAGGAAGATACCTAGGAAGTCCCTTTTTCCATGTTCTTTCTTTGTTTTTTGATAAGTTTAGCATACATACAATGCTTGATCAAAGTACAATACTTTTCTTTTAGTTTAATAATCATAGTTCATGTAAACTACTTCGTCCATCCATTCATTTTCATTTCTCGCTTTTCCGTTCAGGGTTGTGGGGGAGCAGACATTGTGGGAGAGGCAGGGTATGTCCTGGACAGGTCGCAAGTCCATCACAGGACCACAACTAGCACTAATTATACCTCATAGTAATATAAACTAACACTTGTGACAGCTAATTTGAACATCAAGCCTTGGCTAACTCTTGACATGTCATGTTTCGTCTAGAATTATCAGCACAACCTTTGACCTTGAAATTTTGACAAATGAGTGCTTAGGCCTATTTCTGTAAAGTGGTGAAAAGGCAGTGAAGACCTCATTTTAATTATCCTCAAGAGTCATTAATAAAATATGGTTTTTCCTAATTTGTTTCAACATGTTCTTTTTTTTGGGGGGGGGGGGGGGGGG
>NC_051432.1:7491095-7550454 GCF_001649575.2 Kryptolebias marmoratus
GGGGGGGGGGGGGATGTGGATGTCAAAGGGGCGTTTAAGATGCTCAAGGGCCGCTTCTGGTCCTCAGGCCTTTTTTTGCCCACAGGCCCAAAGAAAATAAGCTAGAGGCTAGAACGCCATGTTTTGCAATCATAGTAGCTGTGAACATCTCAGGGGTTCGGTTTTTCAGCACGCACCATCAGGACCTCTGAACACTTAACCTTTAGCTTTTCCAGTTTTGGAGCCGTTTTGTTTTCACTAGTGTGAATCTGAGCGCCTGTTCCCAGATGTGACAGTGTTAATGAGTGAATGTAATCCATCTTTCTTTCCTCTCAGCTGCCTCCCCTTGATCATTCATGCAAACCTGAACATGTTTTTGTTCTTAGCCACTGAGCCAGGCTAAATGAAGCTTGTGATTTGATAGTTTACATTCTCAGTTATTATCCCTGGTATAAAAGTCAGCATATTGTTGCATCGCATCGATGCCACTCAGGAGAAACTCTGTTGGTGTTACTTCTGCTGTCAGTTGGCTTTGTGTACTGTTGACTGTTTTAAAGTTTCAAATCAATCCCTGATGCACTCCGACTTGCCTCCTAAGATCAAGACAAAGCATCAGGGGATCTCACACACATACACACACATCAAATCAACACACATGCAGCCTGACTCAAATGCAATATACTCAACACCACTTACAAGTAATGCATTGGCACCTGAGTGCAACGGTTCAACCCCCAGCACGCCATGTGTACATGCACACACATGACAAGAGGGAATAGCCTGCAGAGATGCTCTTGTCAACAACTTGGAGATAGCAGCTATTTGGAGCGACACCAAATTCCAGGAAGGATAAGCCATCTTATTTGTGTGAAGAGCCTTTTGGTAGCAAAACAAGTCGGGGCAGTTACTACTCTTCTTTCATCTCCTCTGTATCTCCTTCTATTTGTGGATTTTGTCTAATCATGCAGAGTATATAGTGGATGCTGATTTCCACAGGGCTCGGCGCGATGATGTACAGATGCATTCCCAGATGTTTTCCTTCCACGACTCTGTTTACCAGTTCAGTTAGCCCCATCACACGCTGCACAGATTTGTTGACCCGTTTGATCACTTCAACATAAAATTAAACAGAACATCAAAAAAAAAAAACAGAGTTCTTCTTATAGGTAGCTTAACTGAAATGATGCTTTAAACAAGGATGACCAATTTCTTGTCTTGTTTTCGTCAGTACTGTGAAATGATTTTGAAAGGTCTTTAGGTTGAAAATTTTCTATTTCAGATCTACAACAGAAATTAGCCTTTTGTGTCCCATATCATGGAGGATTCAGTGTTTTGAAAATGCCCTCTTTATGTATGATGAGTTACTGTACATACATAAAATTCTCAAATTGGGCTCCTGTTAGGACTTGAATTTATCTAGAAATGCTACAATTTTTTTTAGAGGGAATCAATGTTTGAGACCTCAAGCTACAACCTGAATATAAGATCTGAGCAGCATAAGATGAATTTTTGATCAAATATTTCTCACTGGCACAATTAGGCATGGATGAAACAAGGAGTGGGGATAGCATCACACACCCTGGATTTCTTTTATTTGGACTTTCTGACTTTATAGAATAAAGCCTACGGGCCTTCTGTACTTTTTGATGAATGAAACATTTTACTGTAGAATTTTACGGACATCACATTGTGCCATACCAGTGAAAAATGAAAATAGCAGTCCTTACAGGAATGCCTATTGCCCACTGCTTTGCATGGCAAGAATTTTGTGTGATCTATTTGCTATTTGTGCTTGGAGTATGTGTTGGGCAAAACTCTCAGCTATGACCAAATTGGAGCCTGATATTTGTAAAATAGACTGAGTGACAGTCATTTTTGTGTTTGCTAAGACTGATTGGATGTGGCAACAATCTTGACTCAAGTAGATTCTAAAAGTTAAGGATGTGTAAATGTACAAGTTTCATTAAAATTCATCAGCTGGTTCATGGGATACTTTTGCTCACAGACAAACAGACAAACTTACATGATAACCTGCCTTTCATAGCAGAGGGCATGGAATAAAGAAAGTCCAAAGGGACTTTACCTTGAGTACATTGCATGTTTTGAGATATACAGCTTATACAGGAGATGATAAACATTCTGTCTAACCACTCTGATTCCCCTTCTGGCTCTGTTGAATTACTATATTTTCAATGCACCTGCCCACTCTGGCTTGTTGATTAGAATACATCAGCCCACAAGGGATATGAAACTGCAATAAGATCCAGACCTCAACCCTGTGTGATTTGAATATGAAATGATTAGATTATTGATTTTGGCTATTTGGATCTCCCACCCGAGGTGATATTGTGGCAGCACAATCACCATGGCTGACATTTAGCACTCTGTTTACCTTTGCTGTCCTCGCTGATTGCATCAAAATCCCCACCCATACATTCTGCAGAAGCTCATTGTATCATCAATTTTAGGAAGATGATGGATAGAGCTTATCAAAAATGCAATAGTTGTCTTTTCCCAGACGAAGAACCAGCATTGCCCCGCATTCACAGAACCGTGGTTGCATTTCAAATACATTTAAAAACCATTATAAAAATGGCTGATACAATTTTTTAAATGATTTTTAAGAGGAGAATTGACGAACCAATAGTACTAGTATATTATACTTGTATAGTGTAATATTGCTTTAATTGTCTGTTTTGTGAAGGCAATTATTGAGACAATATACAGTATTTAGCTGTCCAAGAGGACAGTTAAATATGTTGTATCATATTGTACTGTACTGTATCCTACGGTAATATATTATATACCATACCGAATCATATTATCCTATAGAAAATTGAGTTGTGTTTTATAGTATCACATCATGCTGTACATGAGGGCCTGGTAATGTATGTTAGAAAATGAGGAAGCAAAATTGGGACCACACAAATGTTATTCATTAAATTACAATTGTGCCTTTGCCACAGGCATATTGTACACATTCTCATAAAGTATTAGCGCCACTGACAAAATGTGGCTGTTTAGTGTAGTGGACAAAGGGCACATTAAAGAGAACACCTGAGTTCATTTGCTGCTTATTTATTTATTTATTTTTATCGCTAACCAAATGTAGACATTTACGAAACTTTCACTTTTGGGTCAAATTCAGTCTGATTTTAGCGGCTACCGTTGTTTGGGCTAAGTAGGACTGAACCAACTAAAAGAGGGGAGGGGGACTCTATGTGAGTTCAGCATTTTTTAAAATTATGAGTATTAATTTGTAACTAAAAACTTAATATTACATTTGGTCAGGACTAGATGTATTTGTCTTATTGCAGGGAGTGATAACGTGTTGATTTGCAGTCTAAAAGTGGTGGAGCCACTCTTAGCAATCTTAGCAACACCACGTGTTTCCAACGACACTTAAAAAAAATTGGGGTGTAGTTGTTTCACTTGCTACACTAATCAGATACCTATGATCATATTATATCATAACTTAAATTATTTATTGTATTGGCTTGACAACATTGTATTGTATCCGATTGCATAGAATTGTAGCGTATTGTATCAAATTATCTAATATTGTATTGCATTATATCGCATTAGTATTGTCTACTGCTAGTAATTTTATCTAAAATATGTTAAACACATGTCCGGTAATGTAGGAGACATACAAAGAGCCGAGCTTCTCAACTGAATTGATGAGTGCTTGAACCTAAATATAACAACATGGCAAGCCATTTTATGTTGCAAGCCTAAATATAAAGTTTAGCCCAGCAGGGAACAGTAATAGGTCTTGATTTTTTTTTTTATGTATTGATGTTTCAGGTGCATTTGTGGCGCACCGCTGTGCCTCCTCAATCCCAGTAAACTTTGAAGAAAATCTCCTCTTCAGTTCAGATTTGCGACTTTGTTTCCAGACAGCTGGAAATGTAATATCAAACAAAAGTGTTTGCTGACAAATACTCCCATATCACTGTGGACATCTGCCACGAGATGTTACACGCACATCACTGCTTTGAGCAGCCACGCTGTCAAAGTGGCTTGAAAAGACCGTAATGTGCTCTATAGTATGAGTGTGAAAAAAACAACAAAAAAAAGCTGTCTTTACATGTCCACCTTTGCGCTTTCCGATGCATAAGTCAAAGTGACAGTCTGCAGATGAATGTACTTTCCTCTTTGGTAGCTCTGTTTGCATTTCCAATGCCATTTTCTCAGCAGTTAGACAATTCAGCATTAAGTGCCTCTTTTTATATTTATACACCAGTGTTGGTGCTTATGTATTATTAAATTATGAAGAGCCCGGTAAGCATCCCAGAAAGGCCTTTTGAATAAATATTTCAAGAGCCTGATACACAAAGTTCATATCTGCCCTGTACTGCAAAAGCAAAGGTTTGGTCCTTATGCCTTATGCAGAAATCACTTTCTCCCTGCTAACTGAATCACTGCGATCTAAAGTTTGCTGATTCTACCCAAATCTTTGCAAGTTTGCGCATTTTCAGGCCACTGTTTGGATCTCCTATTAGAGGAATAGGGGAAGGAGTCTCATTATTTCGGCCCTATGAATCTCCAAGTCTTTCATGTGAGGTTAGTTTGAAATGCAAAACAAAGGACGTGGAGCGCATGAAGACGGTAAACATTTCTAATCATCTTTGCAGAGCGACAGAGGTAACAAGACTGACATGGCAGATAATAGAGAGGACAGCGACAGCAGCATAAGAGAAAAGACAATTTAAAGAAGCAGTGCGGGGAAGACATTTTAAAAGCAGAGAAATGGACTGGATGGAAGACAGCAGTAAGCGATGAAACTAGATAGGAGCAGGGAATGGACCTAAAATGGGAAAATAACTGAACAAATAGTCGAAAAAGCTCCAAAGCAAGGACATTTACGCTGATATCTGAGGATATTCTCTCGCTGATGAAGCCTGGTTGTTTCGTGGGGATTCAAATCTAGGTTACAAGGGTTGCATCTTGCATGTTTATCTTTCTCCTCTTTAATCTGGCATCATCCATTGCTGATGTGGCTGTTATTCATACTATACAGGACAACTTTCTCCTCTTCCACAAATACAACTGTTTGTGCACACAGACTCTGCCTCTGGCTTTAAGGCATGGCTTTGATAGATCCATTTTGACAGTACTGGGTTTGGAGCGCAGTGACGGAGAGGGAGATGGCGATGGGGGAGAGAGAAGGTGGTATGAAGGAGAAGACAGATGAATCAAAGAGAGGAAAACAACGGCAGTGGCAGTACAATCAAGATCACTGCGTCTCTCGTTGACATAATTGAGTGTATCAGAGGCAGTTTTGTAAACCATTAACTTCCCCCTTATGGGTTACTTTGCTCCGCCATGCAAAAGGCTGCATATGTGTGTGTTCATTTCAGTAACTGTAGGCTTAAAAATACATTTCCATGTGGCACAGTTGCTTGTTTTAGGCATCAGCTTGCCTAATTTTGTTGTATTTTCTTTTTTTTTTTTGCTGTAGCCAGACTTATTTGTGCAGTTCCATCTTTATTTTTGCCAAAAGTTGTATTCTAATACTAAAAATCTTTGTCCATGTGATTCTGATCAAGAGAACAGCACAGAGTTTTGCATTAAGCAGCTATTTTAAAAATGATTATAATCTTGTTTTCGGGGGTGTTTTAGTGTTTTTATAGTGTATGCAGAGGTTCAGTATGTTTAGTATTTCTGTCATCTTCTCTGAAATTTGAGTTGCTTGATGGAATGGAGGTAAAATAATATGCTTTAGCTCAGACAACAGCAGATTTAACAGACATGTATGTCTCCATTTCGAATCTGGAGTGACGTTTGTATGCTTTTACTTTTTAAGCCTGCTGACATGTCAGTTACGAACCCCTCTAATGGTTTTTGTTTCATTTGTCTTGTTTCTATAGTGGTTGACAAAATGAGAATAGTCTCAAATGAAAAACATGATAGAAAGAAAAGATTAAAAGAAAAAAAAAATAAAGGCCCTGATTTAGCTCTGACTTTTGCTGAGTTTCTAACAAGACAGATGTTAGAAATTGGTGTTACAGAAGATTAAAAAATCAACAAATAATCTCTGAGCTAGAAATGTGTTAAACTGGAACAAGCACATATTTAAACTTTCTGCTGCTTTATCCTAATAAAATAAATTTCCAGCCAACTTTCTCTCTCTCTCTCCCCCTCTCTTGCTCTCAAGTGTCTTAATTGTGTTAGTGATGCTGATGCTCACATTCCTGCAAACATTAATTTTCACAGCTCAGCAAAAACATAAGCGTGTTTAATAAAGCTGCTCTTTTAGCAGATTTCATGCACGGCAATGCTTTTAACTATTGGTACGTAACAAAACTGTTGATAAGGATTTTCCGGTTGTTCTAAAGGGAAAACAGGACTCAGCCGTGTCAACACTGATATCAAGTTTAGCAGAAATTCAGCACAGTGCATGAACGATGAGAACTTTGCTACAACAAATTGCTGTGCACTGCATACAAAGCAATGAACAAAGAAGTTTAAAAAAAGAACACATTTTGATGTTTTGGGGTCTTTAGGCCAAAGTTAACAGTTTGGAAATCACTTATTTTTTATTAGGTATATCTATCTAAAATTAGATTTCATATTGACAAGCTACTTGAAAAAAATCTGACTCTAAGGTATTGGTTCTGTGGCTAGCTTGCTGTAACTAGCTAGAGTTCACTGCTGGTAAGCTTTACTTTTTATTTTGCTTTATGGTGCAGACTTATATGTTATATAATAACAGTGGTTTATAGACATATAACTGTCTTACGTTCTTATAGAACAAACCTCTGGCACTCAAAGACAAGCATAATTTCTACAACTTGACAGATTGTATTGCTTTCTTAACTGATCTTAGTGTCATTATCCAATGTTTGAAGGCTTGTTTTATAAAATATTGTTGAAAAACAGTAACAGACAAATAAAAATAGTGCTTTATTAATTTGCCTTAAAACTGTCCTGATATTTTTTTAACTGTCATCTGTCTCCACCCCAATGTCACTCCTGTTTAATCCCTCCATCTTTAAACCACTGGTTTTCTAAGTGTCATTCATCCCTGGCCTCTTCCCTGCATATCTTACTCCCATCTTCTTCTGTCCTTTCTTACTCTTTATCTTCTCTTCATTTCCCAACCCTGTCATCTTCTCTGCTTCTCCTCCCCTCTCAGTTCTTCCTCGCATATTTCCACCTCAGCCCATCTCGTCTCATGAGGCAGGCAGCACGTGTAGAGTTGATTAGAAAGGAGCATTTGGAAGTTCAGAGCGGAGCCGAACTGAAAGTGGTGTCTAGCCGCCAGGCAGAGAGGAATCAAAACGGATGTGCCTTGCACACGAGGTCGTTGGCGAAGGATTTTCAGGGTGGTTTCAGTGCATTGGATTTCTCGAAGCGTTCTCGGAGCAGTCAGAGGCAGCCATGCGGAAACTGCAGTGGTCCGGTCAAAGCCGAAGCCTCCCCAGATGCAAAGCATGTCTAACATGGAGGAAGAGTACGGTGTGCAGAGGGCAAACCTTCGAACTGATCTGACTGGAGTTTATTTTAAAAGGTTTTATCATTTAAGTATAAATAACATACAGTAAACATTTTGAAATTTTAATCGTGTCTGGGAAAAGGACTGACAGTTCATCCTTCTTTGAACTTTTATGTCAGGCAAAATGCAAAAGAGTCCTGATTTGGGCTGATGTACCCTGCTACATTCGATAATCTTGATTATACAGATAAAACATAAAAACAAAATATTTTAAAAATTTGAGAATCCTTATTAAAAGTTAAAATTGAGCCAAGAAGTTAGGTAACAAAACAACAGCGGCAAAAAAGAAAGCAGCCTTCGTAGAAAGATCACATGCTGCCAGCTGCCTTGCATGCCAAAGATTTGAATGTTGGAGATGATCCTCAGCTACTACCATACCAAATCTTAGCTCAGTAGTTGTAAAAATGCCTTAGTTGTTGCTAAGATCAGTTAGCTGTGGCAGCCTTGATGAATTGAGTTGACTCCAAAAAAAGTTGTCAATGTGCATCATCAATCACAAAGAAAATCTAGTCATCTGATCACTTGAACTTGAAGCTGAAAAGGGGCCAGCAGCCCATAAACTGGATCCAGTACAAATTTTAAGCCACACTCCCTACATATAAACAAACTGGACGTTACACCTCATATAATTATTTTCAGGTATTGATTTCTCTTGCTTCATGTAGTTCTTATATTTATTCTGTACATTATATTCTTATAATCATTTTCCTAAAATTTAAATTTAGCTATAAAAGGAAGGTCACGTGAAACCATTTGGGGAGTAGGCGAGACTTAAATTCCCTTTGCACGAACTATGGTCCTAAAAGTACAACACAACAACACCCATAGAACAGATCAGTTTGAACACTGAATTAAGGCGGAAACAATTGTTCACCTTTTTTATGTAGACAATATTCATTCAATGGTAAGTTGATGAGAGTTAAGCATCCATCTGTCCCGACAGACAAACGAACGCACACGCAGACACAGGTCATTATGACATATTCGCCTGTCTTTCATGTGAGCAATAAAAACAAAGTCTATAAACCTCTCATGACAAGAAGGCACTAAGTTGCTGCCTCTCATTTTTCATTGAGGACATTACATTGATCCTTTAAAAACCAAAACATGTCTCAGTGATGTGGGGGTGACCCATACCTTGAAGGCTACTCTTCGGCGCTCTGCAGTCCATCGCTGCTCAGCCACACAAAGAATTTACAACCAGCAGTGCATAATATAAATCACTAGGCCACTTATCTTGACGGCACTGATGACAATTGTGCACATTCCTACAGTAACCCGGGCCCTCACCCATCTACTCACACACACACACACACACACACACACACACACACACACACACACACACACACATAGCTGTGCACGCTTGTGTGCACTGTACATGTTGGGAAATTGCCAATGGGAGCAACCATACTGCTTCTGGCTGCATCAGCCAAACACACAAACTCAAACTGAGAGACACAAGCTGACACGACTGTTTGTCTTATTGCGTTAAGATTTGACCAGCGCAAACACGTGGCACTAACTAATTGTGATTTTAATGTGGACCGAGAGGGCTTGTATGTGAGCTCTCCCGTTTCCCAAAACACCCAGACACATGCAACAGGGCAGATACATGTTGAGGTCAAGATGTCAAGACATTCATATAGTTTGGTGCTGACAGTATGTTTTCCTCAAGCCTCTGGTCTCCCCGAGGAGCCACTCACCGCCGATCAGTGTCTTTCTTTACAAAATCGCTCACAGTGGTTTGTTGTTTGCCGCTCTTTGTTTATATTTGGAATGCTTGATATGAGTGTGCATATGCAGTATGCACATGTTTGTGCTTTGTGTCCTACTTCTCTCATTACAGGCCATAGGCCAATCTCCCAACTGTTTTTTTTCCTTTCCTGATTAGTCCCCTCCTCAGCTTCGTGCTGCAAAATTAACAACTTGATTTTGTGCGTGTGTTCATTTGGGTGTGCACACTCAATCCAATCAAAATTCTTCCAGCCTGTCTACCTGCACTGATGAGGATTTGCCACATTGCCTTTACCTATTACCACTCTCTTATCCAAACAGCCTTATTCCAGCCCCCTCTCACAGGCGCACACAGATAAAAACGGTCCGTGGAGGTTAAGCGTAGCTCGCCAAGCCAACTGGAGGTAATTTACCATAGCTTGGCGGACACATGCCATTTTACTGAACATGGTGCATAGCCCCCCTGAGCTTTGTTCCGCACCGACTTCTCTGTCCAGCCAAGCAAAGAATGAACAACTGAAGGAGACTAAAGAGTGGGAAGAAAGGAACAGGTGAAAAAAAAAGTGAAGAAAAATGGCAAGGAAGGGGGAAAAAAAGCATGCACAAGCTGCTGAGTGCTTTCCTTTGCAATTACAGCAAAGTGCAAAGGAAACTGGTCTGATTAGGTCTGTACACCAGAGAACACTGGAAGATGTGCATGCTGGTAATTTATTTTATTGACCAAAGACAAGTTCATGTCAGGAAACGTTTTTTTTTTCTGTAATAAGGAATTTAACAAACTAAACTATTATTATTTTTTCTTCACTTTTGTTTCTGTGTAGTCTAACTTCAAAAAACATGCAATGTATTTAGCTATACTAGAATAAATTAAAAATCTTATTGTAGCTATTTTTTACTGTTTCATTTTACACAGAGTAGACTACAAAAAACAACAACATAGGCACAGTTGAGAGTCTGTGCCTGGAGGCTGAGAGCGCAGGGCATCTGGTCTCCAAGTGATAAGCATGTGTGGGTAAAAGTTTGTGTGTATGTGTCAGGGGGGTATGGATGTGTGTGGATGTGTGTGTGTGTGTGTGTGTGTGTGTGTGTGTGTGTGTGTGTGTGTGTGTGTGCGTGACTCGTGTTGACAAGGTACCCCAGACCGGTCAGCACTCATTAGCGAAAGAGAGAATCCCCGAATGAGGAGTGCTGTGACAGGGAGGATTCTCGTTAGGGGACTGAACACACACACACACACACACACACACACACACTTAAATTCACATATAGTAGGCCAGGTTACCTTAGTGTGAAAAATGGGCTCAACATCAATTAGTTCATGGATGCATATGAAAAATTTTGTGAGTCTTGCGACCTTGACGACAGCTCTGTTATGGTGACCCTGTAGGAAATGAAGATTCAGGGCAGAAACATATGGAACACAGAGACTGTGTCAACTATGAATGCAAAAAGCAAAACTGCAGAGACCTGTCTTCTTGTAGTGTGTGTTACACAGAATGAGACTGGACAATTACCTTTTAAAAAAAAAAAAAAAAAACCAAACCTGTAAACATCTGGTTCGAAATATCAAGAATTTTATACACTAGAACCTATAACATGATTAAAGTAGGGAAAAATAAAATGCATTTTCTGGAACAGCTGATAATTATCTTCTCAGTAAATATAATTAGAGGAAACCTGGATGGCATAAGCAACAGCAGCAGGTACATTTAAGGCCACATCTGCACTGTTCCGCATTTTTTTTAAAAGGGACATTTTCGGTGAGAAAATGAAGTTTTTGGTGAGAAAAGCATAGGTTTAAAAAAAGGTTTTTCAAAGTGGAGATTTTTTTAAAACTATTTTTTTTTCTAGACTTGTGATACAGAGCAATTGAGATGATTAGCAGCCCATTATTCCCTTTATGCCTAGAAACTGAAAACAGTGGAGCCATTTTCACCATTTTTCTTTTTCCCACTTTAAATTTATGATTGTGTCCTAGAAGTAACTGAGAGGAACTTGCAAATAAGAAAGAAAGAAAGAAAGAAAGAAAGAAAGAAAGAAAGAAAGAAAGAAAGAAAGAAAGAAAGAAAGAAAGAAAGAAAGAAAGAAAAAGATTTGTAATTGTTTAGGAAAAATCTTTAGCTATCTAAGAATGTTCTTTTTTCTGTATTTTTATATGTTGCTAATATAGACGGTCTCACAAACTAGTAAAGTGACATGGATATTTCAGCATTTTTGTTACAATATTTGGATGGATTTTTTTTTTAACTGATAAATATCTATAAACAGATCAGAGTAGATATGGTCTGAAGCTCAATTTTAGATCTTCTGAAGTGGGGTTCTCTGTAATATCTTCCTGTTGTAGGTCTGAACAATCTTAGTTTAAAAAACCAAACTTTAGTCTGGCCCATATGGATGTGCTAATGGACAGTCTGAGCGAGGTCCAGACTAATGTGCATTACTGCCATCTTAAAGCAATTCCAGTCTCAAAACTTCTATAGTAGTTTGTTCAAATGCTAATTCACAAACCTTTACATTGTTATATGTAATATAGCATTCTTTTATTATTTGCATGGGAAAGTAGCATCAGCTGCAGCTTGCTGTAGCATTTCAGAAAACCTTTGTAACATTTCTTCTGAAATAACTGTATAATGCAAAATAACAGTGGTGTAGTGTGTTTATAAAATAGTGTTTACATGAATTGATATGGCCTTGCCTTGTCAGTACAGTGTGTTTCTCCAAACAGAGGTTATTCAAAAAGTTATCTACAATATCTAAGACATTAATTGTTCATAACTTTCCACAAAATCCCACTTTAAAAGATTTGAACTATCCCCTTAAGAACCTAAATCCAGGAATGGATCTCTCTTTTGTTCTGATCCTGCCTATTAGTTCATATTTGCTCTGCTGGTAACTGCTAGGCCGAGGCTCCGGTGAGACACAGTCTAACCAGCTCAGAAGAGGAAATGTTGAGCTCATTTGAAACAATGTGCCCTGATTATTTCATCATTTTAACAGTGAGTCGGTTCACAGGGGCTCGTGATTTTGCCAGAGCTTATGTTCACCATTATCAGATGAATACAGAGTGTAAACACATCACATATGTTCTGATAATTAGCATCATTAGTGCCTGTTTATTCATAATATTTTAACCAATCAACACATTAAGTTAATGAAAGGAAGCAGGTTAGAAAAACAAGCCATTGCTCGAGGTGATTACCATTGTCTATTCATTACGGACTCTGTAGATGGAACATCTTTTTATGTCATTATCTGAGCATATGGGGGAATGCAGCCCTGCTAAATTATTCACGTAACTACAGTAATTTGACTTTGGGTTACTCCTGAGCTGCTTCAGGCTATCATACGGCCATTGTCTATAAATGCACCACAGACAATAGAGCGCTGAGGAAATGAAAGGGTTAATTAGGCGATGGGCGAGATGCTGGTGGAGCATAGAGGGTGATGGAATAGCTTTTATGAATTATGAAACAGCAGAATGCTGTGACTGGTGGCGTTCAGCCATATGTTACTGTGTGGCTCCCGTGTCTAGCTGGGGACAGCTGGTCAGATTGCTCATGTTCAACCGAGTTAGGGACCAATCAATCAAAATGGGGCAGCTTGTTCAGTCGTTTAAGCGGAAGCCAGAATAATACACCGGAGTCTATTGTGAGTCTATCACTTTAGGGCCATTAGGGATTTGTCAGGAACTGTTAGCAGATATGAAATCTCCTTCCCATGGAGTCAGGTGCAGGAGGTTTTATTTGGAAGGTTGAATGTGTTCGGATGTGCAGCGTTTAAGGGTATTTTTCTAACAGAAAGCCTTGGTTGATGCAAATGTGCTGTTGTGAACGAGGAGATTTCAAACTTCAGTCCATCCTTGACTTTCCTTCCATCTGCTGTTTTTGTTTTTGTCCGTGTAACAGAACTGTGCAGTACGTGTGACAGGCTTTATTGATCACTATTTATATCAAGACATTAAAAACAAAAAAAGAAAATAGTACAGAACTGTAGAGAATGTTGTAACTGTGCAGCATCTATGTCATTCTAATAACTGGCACTCAGAGATCTGAATGCTTGGAAGTGAGTGGTGTCTTCCTGTTTCCATGCTTCACCAATCTACTGAGTTAATTTTATTAAGAGTGACAGTGTATCAGTACTGAAGCATCCCACTTGGCTTTTAATCTATAGTTTTTGATTTGCTACTCTTCCCACAGCTTTGGAAAAACTCAAGCAAAACAAACATGAGAGTATACGGCTTGTGCTATGACTTTTGGTTGCACTTTATTGTATGACATAAACAAAACTAGCAAAAAAAAAGAAAAAAAGTTATTTTTACATTTTAATATAATGGGATTTTAGCAATACAAGTGGAAAAAAGCCCAGAACTCTGTAGAGCTTTATAGCCCAAACATACTTCACAGTAAAACATCGATCAAAGTTTAAACGGGTCACAAGCAGTTGGACTTTACATGACTGAACTGGCCTGTTGATTTAAATAACTGCAGGTCAAGTTTTAAGATTTTATTGTAAAATGTTAAACTTAGAGAGAGATGCTATCTTGCACTCTGGGAGTTGTGTATATTTTCCATTATTTCTTTTTGCTCTGACAACCAAAATACATTTTATATAGTTAATACATTAAAATGTGCATCTCTCACTGATATGATTTTCTCTCAAATCCCCCCAGAGTGTGTAGTGCGTACAACCAAACTCTTGTTGACTTCCATTTATATCTGTGCTCAGAATTTTCTCTTCAAACCTGAAAGTTGAAGGTCTTTTTCAAATCTAATCATATCTACATTAAATACTACTGCGTTGTACAGTTCTGGATTTTTCACAATACAGCATACATTTTATGCACAGTGATGTTTAGTTTGAGGCTTATTTTCTGCTTTGTGTTTCTGTCTGCTTCTTCTAAGAAAGGTTTTTTATGCACAAACTCATGTGTGCAATTAGCATGGTTACCCTAATGAGCCACTGGCAGCAGCTTTAATGTTTGTTTTGTTTCATTTTTTAATCTTGGTTCTGTTTACACTTCTTATACAGATTGTACACCAAAACACAAGGTTTGTCAACTTATATTATTAGCTAAAGTCACAAATTACTATTGGACCCAAAACACAGAAAAGCACAGAAAACATATTTAGACTCTTGACAGGCAAATTAAGTTTTTTGGACTTAGAGGAGACAAAAAAAGTAAAGAAAGAAATTGAAGGAGAAATCCTTATATTATCCAGAGCAAAAAAGATTATGGTCAAAGATTATATATTAAGAAAAACAACAACAGTAAAAAAAAAATAAAATAAAATAATAAGAACTGACTGGATAAAATGTTTTGACTTCTTTCTGCTGGAATGCAAATCAAATTTCCCCTCCACTGTTCAGACTCAGCTAAAATTGAGTTTTGCTTGAGGTTTTATGATAATAATCTTAAATTAATTTTCAATTTCAAGGACATTCCAGAAAAAGAACTACATAAAAAAAAGAAAAAAAGAAAGATAACTTGACAGCTATTATCTGTGCGTCTGGAGCCTGTTCTCACAGATGTAGATTCCTTGCATGGAAGTCTTCCTCTTGTGTCTGCGAATGGAGGTTTTCTGTGATTGGAGATGTTCAGAACGTACATTATGCCCTTGGTACAGTTATAATAGTGTTTTGTTTAAATAACTAAAAAACTGTTCACAGATAACAGCAGCTATCAACAAATATCTATAGGAGAGACTGCACGAAAGCAGACATTTGACTTCACAGCATGACATGATTGAGATAGCTTGCTATTGTCTCGGTCTCTTCTGGGCCAAAATGATATGGCCACAATGATCAATAGTCTCTGTTACACATGATTTATTTCCCATGGCTCTGGCTGTCTGCTTTGTTCCATCTGTCCCCAGTTCTTGCAAATTTCAGCTGCCTCTCTCTCTCTCTCTCTCTCTCTCTCTCTCTCTCTCTCTCTCTCTCTCTCTCTCTCTCTCTCTCTCTCTCTCTCTCTCTCTCTCTCTCAGAGTCTCACCCACAGAACTTGACAAGCCTGTTTCCACAGAGCCGCGTCCGGGTTCCCTTGAGAACGAGGAACATTTAGGCACAAAATAGGGCTTGTGTTACCTTTGAACTAGTGAAAACTGACGTTCGGCTGAAAAATAACCCAGCTTGATTATGCGACGGCTCCGTAACCCTGCTGCATGCTTACGAAATGAAATCAGTGCACCTTTTTGTTTGCAGAGGGAATGCATAAATATCCCACTCCTCGTGATTAAAAATGGTGACTTTGAGGGTGCAGATACAAAAGTAATTGAGTCACTTGTTGGCTGAGCTAGTGGGCGACTGAGCCAGTGATTGAACAAGGCTGGTCTGCTTAATCAGTTCAGGAGAGAGAGAGAGAGAGAGAGAGAGAGAGAGAGAGAGAGAGAGAGAGAGAGAGAGAGAGAAAAAAAATTAGAAGTAGAAGAAGAGGAAACAAGGCTCACCGGTCTGTCACTGTTACAGCATATCTCAGAGACCATCATCTTCTAATTGTTTACTGCTGATGGAGCATGAAATGAACAATTAGATTGGGACATCAATGTATTTCACACTTTGATGGCGATGTGGAATACCAAGTGGAGTGGATCCTGATGCAGATAGGAGAATTGTCATGCAAACATCAGTATTTAGCGTTTCGTTTTCCCTCACAGATTTGTTGTCTATGGATTATCTGGCATATGGTCTGTTGTCTTGTAAAATATGCATTTGTACAGATTGTCTTGTTCTTGTGCAGCACGGTTGCTCTGTCTGCGCTGGTTCTCTACATGTTACAGAAATCAGAACAGTTTTTCAATCCTTTGGAGTCGGTTACAGCACGTTAAATGAATCTTTAATTCACGGGGATCGCTCAGCTCTTTTCAAGTTGGGTTCTGTGGAAAGGTTATAAACAAGTAATATCTTAGCTGCTGTGGATTGATTATCGGTTTTGAGAAAAAGGAGTTAATTCTACTGGACTGACACGCTAATTGCTGGTCTGAGCAAACACAAGGTAGATCACTGCCATTTAAAAACAACACCAATCTCACAACTTTCATAGCAGTTCATGCAAACACTGTTTTATAAACCTTTACTTTGCTGTCAGTTTCTCATTAGTCGGTTATTTCAGTATCAGTATTATGATATTCCAGCAGAAAGTGCCCCTAGCCACACCCGAAGTGCTGCTCCTGCCAGTATTCAGGCTTCTCTGTAAATAATTCTGCAATGAGAAACTGATGGTGATGGTAAGGTCCATATAAAATAATGTTTGCATAATTCAGTGTGAAAGTTTTAAGACTGGAGTGGTTTTAGGACATCAGTAATCCACTTTGGTTTTGACCTTGCTCCAATTAACCGTCAGCTCATCAATCCATTTAAACTTAAATGTAATTTCTTCAAACTGAGGTTGTTCAAAAAGTTACCTACAGCAGGTATGATATTAACTGTTCATAACTTTACCACAGAGCCCCACTTAAATTTGAACTATTGTTTTGACATAAAAATCTGTTTAACAGCTTCTAGGAATTATTTTGTGCAGTTTTAGTTCATCAAAAAAATGTGCACATTCATAAGCAAATTCTTTCAATTTTTTTGTGTGTATTCTGTATCTTCTTCAAAGGTTTTCTCACTAAATTGTCATTTTATTAAAAATTCAGAAATTATTTTTTGTGCAAAAGAAATCTTGAGTCATACTCAGGTCCAACTTCTGCACGAACAATGGCTCCATTGTTGCAACGTCGTCACATTTTTTGAGCATGATGACCAAGTGAGCAAATCTTCTCTGTGTGTCAATCTGCAGGCCTGTATGGTGTCGGAAACACCGAGCTGTGAGAGAAACAGCTCTGCACACGAGCGTCTGGGCTCAGCAGGAAGTACCTCCTCATCCACTTCCAGGTCCACGTCAGACGCCATGTGGATCAGATGCCTGCTCTTCATCTCAACCTTGATTGCCCCCATTGCCATCGGTAAGAGACGTTAGTCACCGCTCATTTCTCTCCAAAAGAGTCATTTAATTTTATCAGGAAGTGATCAGGATTATGCTTCAGCTTCAACTTTTTGTGCGACATCTGAAACAGGAAAACAAGTGACTTCAGGATTAATTGTCACTTTTATGCCCAGTGTTGCTGAAATTTTTGAAACACAGTAGTTTTATGTGTTCTGTTCAGGGAAAACATATTTATACAAGATAAATAGCTTATTATCTGACTGGACTGACAAGCTAATGGCTAGTCCAAGACCAAAGTGGATTACTCAAATCCTAATAGTGTCACAGTAGTTCATGCAAACGCCATCTTATTAACCTTTTCACTGCTTTCAGTTTTGCATTACGCAATTATTTACATAGAATTCTTTAGTTATTTGCAAGTGCTAATACCAGCAGCAGCAGCTAGGTGTAACACTTCTGCTGTAGCACAGACGACATCTAGCAGAAATAACAACTGAAGTTGTTCAAAGACCTGTCTACAAAAAGTAAGATATAAATTGTTCACAACCTCTACACAAACCCCACTTAGAAGGAAAAAAAACAGAATTATACTATTCAGTTTTTTTTTATTATTAGCTACTAGAAATGATTTGTTTTAATTTTCTGCTTCATAACTCTTATTTAAAAGAAAAAAGCAAGAAGAAAACAATTTGTTCAAACTACAAAATCAAATCAGGTATTTCATTACTCAGGTCTGATTCCTCATCCTCCCCCACACCGACAGTGATGCACTAGAATTTGCAGCTGTGAAACCAACACTTACTCACTTTTTTCATTTTCGTGTAGCGTCTCTGCAGTTATTGTCCACAAACACACACACACACGCACACACACACAGTCAGTCTGGGCACACATGCAGAGTCCAGATGAATCCCCAGCAGGTCATCTGTATGTTTCCTCCTCTCCTCTCTGACATTGAGCTTTGAAGACTCCAAAAAAGAGAGCTATGGCCCACTTGGACTTAATCCCATTAATAGCCGCCGTCAATCACACTTTGCCACTGTGTACTTCTTCACATGCCTGCTGCCACACAGATGAAATCCTTTAAATGCTGAAATACTCTGCGCCCACATGGACGCTCTCCCAGGCACACACGGGGAGTGCTCGCAAGCAGGCAGCCACTTCAGCGCACGAAGCTTTCTTTTTAACACCGAGAGACGGGTTTCAGTCAAAGGTATCTGCGGCAGTGTCTAAAGAATGAGATGACATATGCAAATTATTGTGTTCATGATGTTTATACTTAGCGAGGATTAGCTGAAACAAAGACTGCTTAGCTTGAAGATACACAGAAGCATGTGCTTCATCGTTTCCATCACGCTGACTTTTGTCGTTATTACGGGCTATTTGAGTAATTAGTGCAGATTCAAGAGTTTATCACCAATTCTGAATTTCTCCTGTAAACTCTTAGACAAATTGTAAGCGTTACAGTAGCATTTTTAAATGAATAAAAAAAATGTCTAAGCTGTTGAACTTTAATGCTACACAACCGTACCAAGGTAAGAAGGTATTTTTACGACAGTAAAATGTGTACATATGTATACCTTGATATTATAAAATGTCACTCTTTGCATGTGTTTCATGCAGTAATTCAACATAAAGACGTCAGTGCTTTTAGCATTGTTTGGTTTCCCAGTCATCTTTTCAAAGATTTTTTCGTTTTTCCCTCTGTATTTAGATAAAAACATAAATGTCTCAGAAGAAAATGTAGCGAGTCTTTGCAAAGTTTTTCTTTCGACTTTGGCTGCTTTTTCACTCATTGTCAGTCCAGTACCTGACTACTGTCAGAGGATTGTCTCAAAATCGATGTCGCAGTGCTGGCTGTGTGGGGATGAGTGGAGTGGTTAGCTGAGCTTTGCTGCTTTTAGTAACTTGTCACACTCTGTGTGAGTCGCATGCAGTAAAACTGGGAAGGATCTGCAAGCAGGTCTACAGTCATCTATAGCAAAAGCCAAGACGGTACAATCATTTGCAGATATGGCACACCCAATTTTGAAAGAGTTGCGACGTTGTGTAAAATGTAATTAAAAACAGAATGTGTTGACTTGCAAATGTCATGAACTCATATTTTAGTCACAGTGAAACACAGTAAACACATAAAATGGTTAAGAAACTGTACTATTAAAGAAATTAAGAAATTGTGAATTTGATGGCAACACCACGTGCCATCAAAAGATTTCAAGAATCTGGAGAAATTTATTTGCAAATGACAAGGCTGAAAGTCAGTATTTATTGTGATTGAAGTGATCTTTGGGCTGAGGTGGCACAGTTGCACAGTGGTTAGATATGTTGCCTCCCAGCAAGTAGGTTGCAGGATCACCTCCCGATCGGGGGCCTTTCTGGGTGGAGTTTCCATGTTCCCCTTGTGCACATGTGGATTTTGTTCGTGGTAATCTGGTTTTCTGCCACAGACCAAAAACATGCATGTTAGGTTAATTGGTAACTCTAAATTGTCCCTAAGTGAGAGTGCGTATGGTTGTTTGTCTCATTTGTAATGGACTTGCGACCTGTCCAGGGTGTCCCCCGCCTCTTGCACAGTGACTGCTGGAGATAGGCACCAGCTCCCCATGACCCAGAAAGGAGAAGCGGGTAAAGAAAATGGATGGATTGATCTTCTGGCCCTCAGGCAGCTCTGTATTAAAGAAAGTACTGATGGACTGATTTTGTTAAGGACATCACTGCATGAGCTTAGGAGCACTTCCACAAATATGAGTTTATAAGATTTGCAAATCATTTCATTCTGTTTTTTTTTTCACTTTTTATATAATGCCCTAACCATTTTCAAATAGAGCTTGTATCTAAACTTTAAATGAACACTTAAAAGTTAAACGGATTTGATAAAACCTTCAGTTACATTTTTGAATAAGAAATACACTTCCTGTACATGATACTTCTTGTGCCATTCTTTTGTCTTTTTATTTTTTATTCAGATAGATAAAGAGCAGCTCCGCTATTTTGACGTCATTATTCGTTCACACCATGAGCCTTTAGTAACTTTACCAGCAGAGTCAATTTTCTTTAGTTAAAAAAATATCAAAGATACCACAGTGTGACACATAAAATAGTATTTAAGCGTTAAAGAAGATTTAAAGAAACGAGCGGCGGCTTATTTAGACTTCCCGTTAGAGCACTCACAGCTGAACTTTGTTGCATTCTATTTCTGTTGTTGGGCAACTTCACTGGAGTCCAGCTGTGTTTGTCTAAAATCACTGAAGCTGCTTAAGAAGAAACACAAAATGTTACATAGCTATTTACGGCTCCCACTGTAATTCCACCCCCCCAGTTCCCAAATTTAAACAAATGGTGCAGTATCGCAAACTTTTGAAGCATCTTTTCCTTCACACGCGTCAGAGATGGTAGCCATGGCCAAATGCTTTGGCAGTTCAAGTGAGAGATCACCTTTTAAATCTGTCTCCTCATCCCTTTCACCCTCTCATTCTCCGTCTTTCCATCCATCCAATTCTTTCGCCACTCTCTTGTTCTTGGCCCAAATGCAGAAATCAATATCCTTTTGTTTCATGCCCCCCGAGGCAACGGGAGAGTCTGAATAAGATTGTCTGTACTCTTCGTGGTTGCCAAGTTTCTGTCGCCACTTACACGAGTAATGACAGACACATTAACATGCACTTACAGCTCACACGTTATTAGACGTAGGCACAGGCGGAGGGCTGAACGCGGGCACTTATATGTTCCTGAGTGTGTGTGTTGGTGTTGTTCCCGTGTCAAAGGGTGCAGCCTGATTGCACAGTTTTATTTTGTAAGGAAGTGAAATGTGTGAGGTGTGTGGAGGCAGGTTAAACATGGCAGTTATTACAGGAGAAAAATCTGATGGGGGGGAAAAAAAACAACAAAAAACTATTAAATTAACGGTGACAGATGAAAGAGGAAGGCTTGTGACAGCCAGACAATTTTGGTTCTGCTTGTAAAGATAGTGTGACTCCACACTGGCACCTTATAATTATTGATGATGATTTTATTATTTTTGTTGTGCTCCTTCACTTTTTTTTTTTCTTTTTGTTGTTGTTGTAAATTCAGTGTTATTTTTATTTAAGATCTAGAGACATGGCCAGTAACTAGAAATTATTTGGGATAGGCATTTCAAGTGAAAATACTATTTGAAAAGCACTCTAATGTGACCTTCCCACACAATGTGCACAAGCACATAGACGAGACAGTGACGGCCATTCATGCCCTATTACAGAGCATGTTTGTTTCGTCCTCTACTCAGACAATGCTAACTGACGTGTCTCCAAAGGTGGAAGTGCAACAAACTGGTTCTGATGTTGCTGAGAAGCATCCACTGATCTTTACTATGGCATTAGGATGCGATCGTGGACATAAAAGCTCTACATGTCAGTGAGAAAGCAACGGTGATGTAGATTTATTTTCGCATGATGATCGTAATAAGGGCTACTAAAGTTAGCAACCACTTTATGTCATAAAACTATTGCTTGTTTTATGTTACTGTCTGAAAAAATCTGCATGTTCTTATGCATAAGGCGAAGACCTACTGTGATGACACTAGGATTTCATAAAAGAATACCTCTTGCTCACCTCCTTGCATACCAAAAAAAAAAAAAAGGATCTTGCACGATCTGTTAGTGCTGAGAATACTGTGTGTGTTAAGGAGGTCACACTCAGTATATGTAAAACTGATCATGTTAACCCCATTTTTATGTTTGGTAAATTTGATTAGCTGTACTGTGACCATCTTGAATCGAGTTTACTCCCAAAGTATTTGTATTTGTACAGCCAGTGATTACCTTCTGGTAGTTTTATTAAAATCTGTCCAGTTTGTATAACAAACAAATAAAAGAACCCACATACACACAGGCATTTACATGATTGCCTGCTTTTCATGGCAGTGGGCGGTAAATATGGTCTGTTTGCTAAAAGTCCTGCAACAAACTTTTTTTTTTCTAATGGAACAGTCATCATCTTTACTAATCCTGCTAGATGGAGATATTTAAATTCCTTCATTTTCACCTGTCCAGTGGATCAGTGTGCAGGTGTGGATGTGTTTCCTCAACCGTGGCGCTAATTTCAACTTGGTAATCCTTTTCAGTTAGAACTGTAATAAGAATAGAAACAATAGCTGAATGACTTTGTTGCTTTTATGCAGGAGCCGACAAAATAAACCCCTACCTGGAAAAGCACTTTGGTGGTTGGAAAACAACTTGGTGAATTACTGCCACCTTGTTGTGGTAGCAGCATGTTACTACTGCTGGAAAAGAAAAATACTTTTCTTGTTTACGTTTTTGACTATTTGAAAATCAATGTCCATTCCCGAGAAATTAGCCAATGCTTTCCAACAAATATTAGTACTGCAGGCCTCAGAGTGGTGATGTCATTAAGATCCAAACTGCATTTGCCACACTGTCTTACAGCAAATTATTATTTTTTTTTTACATAGCTAAGTCCAGCTCAACTTGTTCTCCTAAAAAACCCTTCAAATGGTAAAAGCAGCCAAAGCTGGACATTTGGCTTATTTGCAAGATTTATAAAAACTGTGAAGTGACATGTAGTTATTTAATTCTGACATTAGTAACATGACTGGGGGGTTGAGAAGAATCGCTGTGGGCCTTTATTGATCCAAAATCTGGCCACTATCAGTCTGGTAGAAAGAAAAAAAAAATCAAACTCATTTCTGCGTAATAATTTTGGGTGACTTTACAATTCAATTACAGGTCTTCAGTTAACAAGTTGATGCATTTAAAGATGCATCTTGTTGCATCTCAGTTTGTTGCATTCCCTAATTAATACCAGGCTAGGTAATTGCAAATACGATATATGTAGTTGTGTCAATGTCCAGAGCCTTTTCTGAATTTGCATATATTAGATCAGATAGAAAACCTTGTAGCCCTGTGAATCAGGTTTTAGAAACTGCATGGATTTCATTTATTTAGGTTTTTTTCATACGTTTTGTTATGGTTAAAAAGAAAAAATCCAAAGTGTGTTCAGCTGTGCCCCTTTCACCATCTGTTTGTATTTTAAATCTTTCTCTGCTTAGCTCTGTATTCCACCGTTCAGTCTTCACTAACTAACGTTAGCATAACACTGCAGCTACTTAATGCTATTACTTCTTTTTCTATATGTTTCTTACATAGACACTTCTTTGTTCTTTTGCTTTTATCTTGGCAGTTGGACATAGGTTTCCATGTTAATTGTGCACATTTTTATTTAATTGCTACAGTTGGAAAATCACTAACTAAGGATAATTTCATTTTGCGTAGGCTGCAAACTCTTGATTATATCCTGTTACATCAATGCACAGTTGTTCACATTCACATTGAGATGCTTCCAAGTATCAAGAAATTTCCACAGCTCTACTGAGCCATTGTAAGTCAGCTCAGTGAAAACATCTTGCACTATTGCTGTTTGCAACTTTAACTTCGAGTAAATGAGCACAAAATGATGAAGACCATAAAATCAGCAGCTTCTGCTGGATGTATTTGTCTATACTTTGTGTGCTGTATGGGTACAACTTTCACACTACTATCTTGGCAAATGATTGTTTTAATCATTCAGGTTTTTACTTCTCGAATAAATATTCAAAAATAAATGGAAAACAGCAACTTTCCTTAAGTGCATCGGTGTCATAATGCTTGCTTTATTCCCACTGGGGACCCTTCAAGGCAACACTGTAAAACATCTAATCCACAGCTAGTCTAGACAGCTGCCTCACAATAACTCCGCATTGATCTCCGCATGCTTCGATAACCCTTTTTTTTTCTCTCCAAAATTTATATTCATACTCACAAAGGCGCCATGATGCAGCCACTATAAAAAAAGAAACCGTTACAAGCAACACGCTAACACAATAATGACCCGGTGCCTTAAGCACCCGTGGAAATCCACGATGTCCCATCAATTCTTCACCCGCTACCGAGACACACATCCTGTCTGAATGTGTGCTTAAGGTCTAATCATGGCCTGCGGTGATATACCTATGTGTGTGCGCGCCTGTGTGTGTTCATTAAAGGGGACATTTTCAGTAAATGTCACTTATATATCAGCCCTATCTCTAAGCTAGAGCCTGCCATTATCAATGTTATGCCCTCAGGTACAAGAACCACACAGTTATCATTGACAATGGCTGTGAATTTCCACCTCTACATTCCATCACTCAGAGCATTTGTATGCATGTGTGCCTCTGTGCGTGTGTGCGCGTGTGTGACGTGGTGAAGGGCAGTATTAAGTTGAGCCCAGGCAGAGTGTCATTGAGCTCATTCAGATTCTTTGCTGCATATGTGTAACCATGACACTCCTCTAACTAATGAAAGAGCCAAGGGAGGGAGGACGGGGTTTCTATGGTTACTGTGACAGGGAGAGCAAGGAGAAGGGAAGTGTGCCTCTCTTTTTTTCTTTTCTTGTTTTTTAAGGGATGCTGTAGGCCTGTGTTTGTTTGTTATTGAGGTCTTCACACATGTACACGCGGACACAGGCTCGATTTTAGGAGCTATAATTTGTCAGGTCTTCACAGGATGAAAGGTATTGAAATGAAACAGCAAGCGATCTCAATTACTTGGCCTTGAAACCAGTTTTAATACTTGTTTATTTATTCAGCGGTGAAAATTCATAATATGTATATTGCACAGGGTACAGCAGAAAGTTCCATGGGAGATTGCTGAGCAGGAGGTTGTTGTTAACACTCAGTATATGACGCCTGAAATCAAATAAAGCACAAACTACTGTATTATTACAAAGGAGGAAGGTGATGGAAAAACACATGCGAACACCTCAGCTTAGCAATCTGTCCAGGGAGATGGTGAATGCTCACGGGGATTGCTGCTCTCAATAACAAAGATACTCCACAACAAGTAAAATCCCTTGGAGCATCCAGTCCAACACCATCAATATCACAGTGCTTTTACAGTACCACTACACTGTAACCCTATTTTATTTTGGAAACACCCTTTTATCTCAAACCTTATATGACAATGAACTAGGGTATCTCAATCTTTGCTGAAATTTAAATGAGTTTTTTTTTTTTATGAGAGCTGAGATTATCCTTTTTCCCACAAAAACAATTTTTGCATTCAACTAAAAATAAATAAGTGCTCTCTACAGCAGACTTTGGAAAATTCAAGAATAAAACTTTTAAATGGCAAAACGGTCTCTTCTTTTTTTAGCCCTCTTGAGTGTACAACAGCGTATGAGAGTCTCTGGGGAACCTTTTCATTTGGGCTCTATTTTTGAGGTTAAAGTTGAAGGGTTGAGGGAAAAAGTCAGAATAGGTTTTCAAGACTAAGGTTTAAATGACAAGAATTAAGTTATTTTGAGATCCAAGGGGAATCAAAACCAAAACCATCAATGGAACAAAGACCTACTGGATGTGTTTTTTCAGTGGCTTTATACTTCAGAAATGACTTTAATAAAAGGAAATTCTCTTAGCACAAAAACCATAACTTATGTCTGGAGTTCTGCACAACCATAAGCTGATTATGGCTTTAAATGGGGGCGCAAAATCAGAAATAGTCTCTAAATCGAGGACATCAGAGTAATAGTCTGTAAAAATACGATTTTGCTTTCTTATCTCAGTTGAATGCTGTTTCTGACTATTGAGGCAATGGCTATCAGTGTGGCTGAGTTGGACTGATCCAAAGATGAGAGAGAAGGAGGTGTAGAATGTAGCAATTATTTTGACCTTTTTTGACCTTTTTGTTACTAAAAAAGGTAAAATTAGAATCAATATACACTAGCAGCTTTTGTTTTATTGCTAGGACTGAAGTCACCAATTGCGTGATCGAGAACACAGGTTTGCGCCGTCACCTTTTAAAAACTAGGGGAGCAGCTGGTCCACCTGCTCCATTGAGCAGGCGCCTTTGTAAACAACTATAAATAAATGCTTAAAAATTTAATTGGTTTAGGCTGCTGAATGAATTTTACCAGAGAACAACAATAATAATTGCAATTTTATACGCTCCTTTTTTGAGAGGTTTATGGAGTTAACATTCAGAGGCTGTTTACACAATACTGTTTTGAGTGAAGTAGTAGACTTTCTGCTGCGGCTCAACAGTTCTTGTACATGACATGTACTAAATGTCTGAAAACGAAGCTTTCTGGACACAGGTTTCAAAGTGGAGGTTTAAGGGGGACCCCCTACAGTGGTGGGAAATCACACATGCGCACCACAGACGGCTGCGATCAAAAGCTGTTCTGCGCATGCATGAGTCCATCAACAGCAGTAATAATGGCAGATACCATAGTGCTGTTTATGTTACTCACTTTTTTCAACATGTAGCTGCAACTCAACGTCACTGTAAGTCCCAAAAAACATTTATTGGATGTAACTGTTTATATGCTCCCGACTGTAGGCGCGCCTTGTTGAGAGCCCGGCACCGGTGTTGCCAGATATACGATAATTAGTGTTTTTAAAACATAGTTTTAGGGTCAAGTGCCCCTCCTTTTCTGTGCACATGTTCACCAATCACAATGAATCTTACAATCCCCCCTTTGAGACAGCACACCTCACTTAGCACATATTATAGTCTGGGTCAAAATACAGTCATTTTAAAGTGACAGTTCGTCATTTTCTATCTGGCAACCCTGCCTGGCAAAGAAACTACAGCGGATTCAATGAGCACAGCCATTTCCACGTAAACATGTTTTTTTTTCTTGTTGATTCGTCACAGTAATCATTGAAAAACACTAACGTTTGCAGATATCGTTCTCATGTAAACAGGGCCTCGGTGCACGTGTTTTAGGCTCTTAATGTGAACGACTGAAGGAAGTTGTGAAAGTTCCACTGTTGTGACTGATACTGCTGCGGCAGTCATAAAGACCGTGCCTCAAACTAGTTCAGTAGTTTGGGGCAACAACAATTTACCGCTTTGAGCGTGCAAAAATGCTAAAATATGACGGACAGATAATAACACCCTGTGCATGATCCTGAGTAAAACTTTCAGCTTTTGTTTTACAGCATCAATGTAGTTATTCAGATTTTGGTCTGAGGTTGTTTATATGTCATGTCAGTTCCATTTCATGTGAGAAGAAGAGAAAAGTTGTATGACTGAATCCTTTCCCTTTCTCTTTCATTTATTTTTGATTAGTTGTGCAGCCTTACCCTGAAGCATGAAGAGGCATACCCGTAGCTTTAGTGTCTTTGGATTTATTGACATTTCCTATTTCAGCAGAGTAGATTCTTGCTTAAGATTCTCAGCTTCTGTGAATTATTAATTGTTGTTGTCTTTGAGTAATCTCTGCAACTGCTGTCTGTCTTTGTGGATATTTCCAGGCAATTATCCTCCATCTGAATGGATGTCTGAAATGGCTAACTGCAAGACTGTAATCGCCAATTTAGTTCCCTTTTTGACAGTGGACATGCCCTCATGAAAAATCTTCTGTGATGTTTTCCTTTTTTGCACAGCGTGCATAATTATGTCTATATGACAGGGGAACAAATACAGTTTTAGCTGAACACAATTTATCCTTGTACAATTTAGGCCTCTGCTGCACATAAATTAAAAATTGCTCCCCTAATATGTCTTGTTTTTCATTGGTTCGTCGGGAAGGATAAATACATGTCAAGACACCAAGTAACAGAGTGTGCATTTGTGTGTGTGTGTGTCCAGTGTATGGCCGTGCTCCCATCCCCATGGCAGTGGTACGCAGGGAGCTGTCCTGTGAGTCCTACCCCATCGAGCTGCGCTGCCCTGGCACGGATGTCATCATGATCGAAAGCGCCAACTACGGCCGCACCGATGACAAGATCTGTGACTCAGACCCGGCCCAAATGGAGAACACGCGGTGCTACCTGCCCGATGCCTACAAGATCATGTCCCTCAGGTCAGTGTTTGTGTGTGTGAGATAATGAGCGTGTGCGAGAGTGTGAAATTTATCTGATGATGCTGCAGTGTATAATAGAACTGCAAAAGCTCAGTAAACCAGGATAATTTACTGCTTTGTTTATTAGTGTCAAAGATATTTTGTATGAGATTTTGACATTGTGATGATTTTAAGTAAAAATACAACAGTTTCATGGTATTACAATTTTAAAACATAATTTATTTGCTTTTTAAAAAAAATCCTAATCCTATTACTACATCTGCTTTAAAATGATCACATGTTGCCTATTAATGATAATATTATAGGCAAAATAGTATATTATCAAATATATATACACATATATATAGACATACTGGTATTTATTTTTTATTGCACAGATATAAATAAAGAGACTGAGAGAACGCTTTGTTTAAAATTACTGTCAGCTTTTTTTCTGCAGTGAGGACAGAACTTAATCCAATATGCAATCAGTTTTTTTATTTATAACATTTTTATTTGCAATGAGATTTAAGAGCAAGGCTAGTTTTCTTTTTAGTTTAATCACAAGTATTAAAAATCATTTTTTTAATTTTATTTTTTAAGGCTGTTGATTTTTTTCTAAACATATTGTAGAGGACTTTATGAGCATAACTCACAGCGAGCAGCTTGTTTAATGACACTGTAGGCAGTTTCTTTTACTTAAATATGTGCCATTCACGAAGAGAGCTGAAGTTTCTCACTTCAAGAGACTTTTATGTTTGGCTGACTGTTGTGTCGTGTACTTTAGAAATAAGATTTTTGGCACACTGTCAGGTGACAATATAGAAAAAGACGTTGTCTTCCTATTTAATGAGCACCACAGGATACACACAAGTGACAGACCGAAACTAAGGAATAGCATCATCCATCCATTTTCTTTACCCGTGGGGGAGCTGGCGCCTAACTCCAGCGGTCATTGGGCGAGAGGCGGGGGACACCTTGGACAGGTCCATCACAGGGACACGTAGAGACAAACGAGGCAGGCAGCCATTCGCGCTCTCACTCACACCTGGCGACAATTTAGAGTTGTCAGTTAACCTAACGTGCATGTCTTTGGTCTGTGAGAGGAAAACAGCATGCACGAAGAGAACATACAAACTCTAAAGGAAAAGGCCCCAGCCTGGGTTTTGAACCTGTGACCTTCATGCTGTGAGGCGACAGCTTTAGCCACAGCATCACAACAACGCCCCCACACTAGCAAAAATAAATTCAGTTAATTTATTTATTATTCCAAAGTAATTGGGCCTACTGTGCAGCATATTACTTCTTCTCTGCTCCTCTACTTATTGTAAAGTAACATTGAGAGCCTGATAAGCTGATGTTAGTTAATTAATTAGCTGGGTTAGTTAGTTCTGTAGCTACCCTGCAGTAGGCAGCATATTAGCCCCGCTAACAAGCTAACTCTTGTAGCTTACTGCAAATGGTTGTTACAAGTGACTGGGTTATCTGCCAGGACACAAGTAACACCAAGCAAGAACATATGTTTTTTTTTTAACAAACATAAAAGTTCAGGGGACTTACCCCATTCAGCTATCACACACAACTGAATGGCAGCAACAATTCCAATGAAATGCTATTTCAGTTTAAACAGTAGGAACAGTATGATGGAAAAATTTAGTTTTTTTGACAATGTGACTTTTTAACACCATGGTATACTTTGAAACCAGTAACTGGCCCATGCCTAGTATGTCATGGTACAATGTGCACAACGACACAGCATAACACAAACAATTTTAGTTTACTTAAAGCAATATTGCAGATCTTTTTAAAGGAGGTTTTGTGGAAAAAATATGAACAAATAATATCTTATTTGCTGTAGATAGCTCTTTGAACAATCTCAGTTTGGAAAAAATAGTTTAGGAGTTTAAATAAGATTTCTTCAGTGTAAAAAACAAACAAACTCCAGTCTTTAGCAATTCATAGAGGTTTATGCAAATCCTATTTTATAAACCTGTACAGTACCATCAGTTTTTGGTTATTTATATAAGATTCTATGCTTATTTGCAGCTGTAAACAGCAACATCAGCAGCTAACTGTAGACACTTCCAGCAGGAATAATATAATATTTCTGCTGGAAAACCTGTGTAATGTTGAAAATGTTTTTTAAAATAGCATCTGCATGAACCTCTATAAAACCTTTGAGACTGGAAATTTGAAACAGTTGTAATCCACTTTGGTCCTGGCCCCACTTGGACTAGCTGTTAGCTCATCAATTTGCTCAGAATTAAACTTTATTTCCTCAGACTGAGGTCGTTAAAATAAGTATCTACGACAGGTAAGATATTAGCTATTCATAACCTTTTCACAGAATCCTATTTTGCAAGACCTAATTAGTCCCTTTAAATTTCAGAGCTCTGAGCTCTATGAGTGTGTGTTGTACGTGCAGAAGAGCTGAAACACAATCCCTGCTAAAATTAGTGTCATGGATAGAAAGATAAAGACAATGGAAATATACAAAAAAGAAAAAGAAAAGATAATCCATCTTGCAGTTCTTTTATTTACAGTTCCTGTAGCACAGAAGCATAAAGCTGCAGGATGGAAATGAGTCAGGTATCGCTCCCCACACACACACACCTCTCCAGTGCGAACGCTTCCACTTCTGACTGTGTTGTTGGGAGCACAAATGACTGAAAGTCGTAAAGTGCTTCACAGAATCTTATCAGTTTATCACTGAACAAATGCTCAGCTTTCATATCTATCAGGTTCACAATCACTGCGATATGCAGTAATTGTTGGTGCAATTTTATGCTATTAATACACGAGCATAATTAATTTATGTGTGGTTAAAGAGTCAGATTTTTATTAGCAAGCTATAAACACATCCTTGTTTGCAACATTTGCATCTACAGGTCGGGTATCTGTGCAGTTTATTTCTCTTGGAAAAACGACGTGAAATTCAACATGGTTTAGAAAACAGAGATCTCAGGAACAAATATGCGTTCTTTGAAGGAATGCATATCAGCCACTGTCTTTCACGGCAGTTTTAGACTAAGATCGTCTTATGTTGAGGAATGATGGAGTCGTAGCCACTTTAGTCGAACCTTTAAAATATTGATATGAGCGATCTCATGCATTATTGTGAGATGTCACTCTCAAAGTATGTGTTGTGAATGACTCTCAGTTACTACCACAGAAAATTGTAGCACTGTATCTGTGATATTGACCTTTGTTATTGCCATTTTTGTGTTGCCGAAAGTCAGTTAGCTGTGGAAGCCATCTTGAATTGGATTGACTCCAAAAAGTAATTATTTGTTGAGGTGTAACCAATGGTTACCTTCTGAAAGTTTCATTAACATCCGTCCAGTGCTTCACGAGATATTTTGCTAACTGACAAACAGGGTTGACTCCAAACTTGATTGCTAACAATTTAAGCAACGATCTTGCTTTATGTGTAACACTCGAATATGTGTTGTGAATGGCTGTCAGCCACAACCACACGAAGTTGTAACAGATTATCTGTAAAAATGCAGGAATGCAGCCATTTTTGTATTTTCTAAGGTCAGTTGGCTGTGCCAGCCACTTTGAATTGATTTGGCGTCAGAAGTTAATTAGTTGTTGAGGTAAAACCAGTGATTATCTCCTGAAAGTTTCATTAAAATATATCCAGTGTTTCATGAGATATTTTGCTAATAGACAGACAGAGTTGTCTCCAAATAGGTGCTGGCAAATTTTTAAGTAAACGTATTGTGCAATCTGTTAGCAATTATAGCATGTGTTGTGGATCAGTCTCACCTAGTGTCTTACTAAAATGTAGGTCAATATCTGTAAAATTGACTGAGTTATAGTTATTTTTGTTGTTGCTGAGGTCAGTCGCCTGTGGCAGCCATCTTAAATTGGGTTGACTCCACAGGTTTCTCTATTCTAGCTGTCATTAAGATGTGTTCGTTGGAGATCTGACCAACGTATCTAATGAGATACTGGACAACCGTAATGAAACTTGTAGAGATAAGCACACGAACAGTCACACACTGTTTTGCCTTTAGCTTATGGCAGCGGGTGATGAAAATGAAATACATCCCACATAAGAACTTAATCAGCTGTGCACTTTATGTAACAGGTAACATGTTTACTAACATATTTTTTTTTAGGTAATCACTCGGATACCTTAACAACATAACTTCACTTTCGTGGCTAAAGTAACTTACCCCTCAAAGCTGACTTCTACAATGTAAATGAGCTAAAATTAGCATAAAACTCCACAGCTGATTATTTACACCCAGATATCTATTTTTTTTTTTCTATCACAAGTGTTTGGAAATTTTATGTCTGAATATGCAAATTTAGGTGTTATCAAAGTAAATACACACTGATTTGCATGAACTGGAACAAACAATGAACACCACAAATGTGGATGTCTTTACACAAGTCGGCAAAAAGACATGTTATGGAAGCAAAAAAAAAAAAAACAACAAATAAATCAATATCTGAAAATGCACCAGAGCATAAAAAGTGTGTTTTTGCTCTGTTTAGAGACAAAAATCAAATCAACAGGTCGCGCTTTTCTGCTGGAGCACATCGTGTAATAACCCTCTCTGATTCCGTCAGCACTCTCATTCTTCTTTCCACACTTGAGATTTTTTTTTTTTTTTTGCTTTTATTAATGCATGAGCGCGCTCTTTTAGCTCCTGCATGAATATTTTAAATATGTTTTTTTCTTGATGAAAGTGTTCTAAACATTTCTAGAAGTACTCTTTTCCTGGTGCTAGTTTTAGTTTGGGGAAGTGCTTTGTTTTTTTTAGATTTTTTTTTGTACAGCTGCGGTCTCTACAGTAACAATTTCTTTTGTAATCTAAGCAGGTGTGTTGGTCAGATTTAAGTGGGAAATATTACCGGGACAATGATGAAGCTCTGTAATGAGAATGTCTGTCTATAAATAATGCATTTATGCCACCATTAGGATCTGGATTTTGTCAGATCGTGTGTCTGACTCTGAGTGCTCCCTCCTGCTGTCCCATTATGATCGGCCTGCTCTTTCTTCTGTTTTAATGCTCCCTGTCATCTTTCTGCCTCTTGCTCTCTGCTCTGTTTCTCCATCCAGCCACCTGTCTCTGACATGTGGTGGTGTTGTGTTTGTGATTACTCTGGCCTGGCTCGGTCTTTGTCAATGCTCTGGCTGCTGCTTCTTGTGTGGCCACTCTCCTGCTGGTCCATCCATCCATAATTTATATCCACACACACACACACAAACAGCATGTTCTGCACACAGCATACGCTGCCCAGGGGCTACACCACGCTTTAAGCTCCAATTAGCAGAGCCAGAGGCCAAACTTAATCTTGAGGGATCCTACGGTGGAGGTGACTTCGACCGGAAACAACAGTTTATCACTTAGATTTTTTTTTTCTTTTTTGGCGACTGTGTGTTTGTGAGCGCTTTATGTAACTCACACACAACACTGTATGTCTCAACACTGTGTTAGGGCCACTCAAAAGAAAAAAACAGGACGAGGCAGGTCGTTTTTTTTGAGCATCGAGAATTCAATGTGAATGTTGAGATGAAAGTGTAAATATTATTAATAACTAGGGGTGTAATGGTGCGCCTAAGTCACAGTTTGGTATGTTATGGTTCATTTTTTAAAAAAGCCAAATGATTTTTTTTTTTTTTTTTTACTTTTTAATTTTTTTCATATCTCTCCCAGAAGCATTCAAAAACAACAACAACAACATCCTTGTTATTAAGCAGGGTCTATAGTAGCAGGTCATGTACAGCAAAGGAGGATTTGTCAACTGGCAAATTTACTATAAAATAAAAAAGTCATACTTTACTGTCTTTTTTTTCTCCGTTCTGAACTGTAAAGAGTACCCCATGTGTCAAACAGAAAGTTTGACAAACTCCAGAAAGTTTTCTTTGAAGAAAATATTGCAAATCTTTGTTGTTGTATTTTTAAGTGAAACAAAAAGTAAGGACTTTTTCCTTCGATAATTTGACCCAGACGTGAAGCAAAGCACAGAACATGTCTGAGTGTGAAAATATGAACTAGATAAAACGTGAAACACTCAAACGTCTCAGCCAGCTGAAGGCTAGTGTGAAAAAAAGGGGCTTAATATCAGGGATATTGAATAAATACACAAAAGGCTTGCCACTGTACTGCTTACATGACACAACTGCTTGCCATACCTCGTCTCCCTCCGCTGCAGCTGTCAGTGATCAGCAGCATCACAGAGCTTTTTCCCACACATCTGCTTTGAATTAAACAGGCAGGTCTTCAAGCTCCTGAGTGTTATTCTCAAGCAGCCAGGCTTTGTTTGGTGTAGAGTGTTTAAATATTATTTTTCTTTGCTTCTCTTCTGCCGGGACTGTTAGCAAAATGCAGTTAAATAAACTGCTCTGGGAGCGATGATCACCTGTGGCTGATGTATTTGTCCACTGTCCTCGTCCAAAACATCTGTACAGAAACATACCGTCACACTCCTATTAGAAACAGGACAAAAGTGTCAATTTATTGACAGGAAAATGTTGCAATGTATATTGCAAAACAATATTCGGCTAACATCATTAAATTTGAGGATTAAGGGTACACTTTTGCTGAGTTAACTAAATAAATAGCATGCAATATTTTATTTGAAGCAGTCCAAGGTGTCTAACTAAAGCACAATATTGTAAGCTATTTTTTTTTTATCAGTTTCAGATGTTTCTTTTTAGCACTCACTGTATGTGTTACTCTTATTTTGAAGGATTGAAACAAGTTCTGAAGTCCTGCTGCAGTGGGAGTAATAAACCAGACTGCTTCAAATAAAACATTGCAGTTATTTTGTAGTTAAAAGAGCCTCGGATATAACACTAATAACAAATAAAACGTTCTCTTTTTTTCACCCTGAGTGGCCCCAATCCGCCGTCGTATGATATGCACAGACATAAACGGAGATTATTTGTGTTTGCGCAGTCAGTCCGTGCACACGCATGTGTTCGATGTTTGAGGACTTTCTGCGCACGTTTCAGTTGGGATTTGTCTTGCTCGTGTGCGCCGCGCTCACATCGGTCCGTTTCAGCCTGTCGGCTCGCCACTCCATCATTCCCTCCGTGTCGTCTCTGGCTTTCAAGCTCAGCTCGGCTGGCTGATAAAAATCCGAGCATGTTCCGCCTGCCCAGTGTTTCCTCAGTATCATGTTCTCCCTTTGTTTTCCTCTCTACCACACTCCCAAGGCCAAGCAGAGCATGTGTGTGTGTGTGTGCGCGCACGCACCACATAATTGGTCCTGATATCAAAGCCTCATATCTCCAGAGGGTCTCACAAGGCTTCTCAGGCAACTTAGAAAGGACCTGATACCCGCTGCATTTCCCAGATTATCTTCCCATTGGGATGTACTGGTGTTGGGGGGGTGGGGGGTGGCTTGGCCATGAAAGTTCAGCCTAATCTGCTTTAGTGATACACTGACCTCGGCTCAGTGACTCACTCCGTCTTTATCTCCCATTCAAACTGTAGCGCCGGTACTCCGAGATGGCGGCCACGAAGGGGGGGCTTTTCAGCTATCTCGGATTTATTTTCGAAAGTTTAATCCCCGGTTTTAAATCAAGGAGATGTTCATGTGAGTCAATGTTTTTATTGGCCTGGCAGGAACGACACTCCCCTCATTGCATTCCTCGTGCGATTTCAGAAAACGTGCACGTGAAAAAAAAAAAAAAAAACGAAAAGGGCTGCGTTTCGTCAAAATTTCCTTAAAGTTGCAAAACGTTCCGACCTGCCGGGCTGTGGTTCGATCGGGCACCTCTTCGGGGAGAGCTGCTAAGGGCCGAAATCTTGAAAACGCCTCCGAGTTACGGTAATCCATCCAGATGCGAATGACTTTATGGCATCTGCAGAGATGCTTCACGATACACTCCCTGACCCCCCCCCCTCCTTTACTGATACTTAAGTGCTTCATGAACCAAGTACCTTTTTAGCGAACGCTCTCTCTTGCACTTTCTCCCTCTTAATCCCACACACGTGCACACGCCGGGCTGCGAGCGTGGACAGCCCGAGGAGTGTGCAGACAGGCGCGCCAACGCTGTTTTGCTACCCCTGCCACAGCTATCGTGTTAGAAAATTACTTTTGGACTTCAAACAGACTGTCCCCCGCCACCTCTATACCACCTCTGCCATCCTGTTTGCCCTCCTCCTCCTCTTCTCTTCCTTTTCTCTCCAATCTCTCTCTCTCTCTCTCTCTCTCTCTGTTTCCGTCCATCCTGAAGAAGTCCCTCAACACAAAGGGGAAACAGCTTCCATAGAAAAAAATAACATGGGTGGGGACTTGTTCTCCGTATTCCACTGCTCCCTTTTCCCTGCTTTTGGAAGTGTTAAATAACAACATGCTTCATTTGCTGTTCGCCTATCTGTCACCCTCTCAACATCTCAGTTTTTTGTCACTCCATTTCCAGTTTTTTTTTCTTCTTCTTCTTCTTCTTTTCGTCTTCTTTTTCCCACTCCTGGTTCCTCAAGTCAGCTTTCGCTCCCTGTTTCTCACCCTCTCTGTCACTTTCCCTTCCTCCGTCGCCATCTGTTTTAGCTTTCGCCTTCTTTTTTTTTTTGCGTTTTTCCTTCCCTTTTTTCCCCTCCCTTATCCCCCAGGGCTCCAAGCAAAGGTGGGCTTGAGGCTTGGCGCTTATGGGTTGTTTCCTGTATTTTATGTGGCATTTTATATCGTAGACCTTTAAGCGACCAAGTGCGCCCCGGTCTTTGAATAAAAAGCCTCCAGATGAAACTTTCAGTGGCTTCAGGAAGTCCACACAAATTATTACAAAGACAGCCAGGCCGCTTCACGGGCTATTTTGCCCTAAAACGCACACTTAAATAAAATGTCTAGGATTCCTTGGAGGAATGCATGTCAGCCGCTGCCTTTCATGCCACAGATTTAAACTAATCTTAAACTGAGAAGGGTCAGACTTGTAGCTGTTTCGGTCGAATCTGGTAAATAACATTACGCAAAATCTTGTGTAATAAGAACTCATGTGATGTGATATTGCTCAGAGAATGTGCTAAGGATTCTCAGCTACTACCACACCAAATTTAGCTCAATATCTTTAAAATTGATTTGGTTATAGCAATTTTTGTGTTGGCTATGATCGATTAGCTGAGGTGTCCATCTTGAATTGGGTTGACTCCAAAAGTTAATCAGGTGTAGAGGCGCATCCAGACATTATTTTCTGGGAATTTCATTAAAATGCGTGCTGTGGTTCATGAGATATTTTGCTAACAGACAGCTACAGCTGACTCTAGTCGTTAATGTGAAGGTTTTAAACAAAGACGCTGCGTATTATGTAGAGTTCAGAATATGTGTTGGGGATAACTCCTAGCTACTACCACACCAAAGTTTAGCTGAATCTTTATAAAAATTGTTTGAGATTTAGCCATTTTTGTGTTTCCTAAGATCAGCTAGCTGTGGTGGCTGTCTTGAATTGGGTTGACTCCAAAAGTTGATGAGTTGTACAGGTCAACCAAGTGATTACTGTGTTACAGTTTTACAACAGTTCATCTAGTGGTTCACGAGAGTTTTTGCTAACAGACAGACACAGTTGACCCCAGTGATCACTGGCAAAGTTTTAAAATTAGATCTCACACAGTCATTAAGTGCTCAGAGCAACTCTCAGCTAGTGACCCAACCCATTTTAGCTACATTTCAAGCATTTCAGCCATTTTGATTAGGATTGAATCCAAAAGTTAATCAGTTGTTGATGTACAATGATTACTTCATGAGAGTTTTGTTAAAATCTGTTCACTGGCTTATGGGATGTGTTGCTAACGGTACAGACATAGGCAAAAAAAGCCCATCATCACCTCTCACCTTTGGGGGTGCGCAAAAAATCAAGTGGTTCTCATCAGTTTCCAAGCTTGGACAAGTCTGCCTCTTTAGAACTGAGCCTCGGCCTTCAAAGCACCCGACTGTTTTGCGTGTGAAAGCAGTGACCATATGTGTGCAATGCCCGCCTATGTGGGCACATTCTCGAATGATGCATAGTTGCGCCCTTTTGAATGCAAACGTGCGTTAGCGAGCTGGCACCAGCAGCGTTTGAACCATTCACACGGGAGTCTGTAAAGAAACCTCTGAAGTTCTTTTCCTCTGACTCTCTGAATTATAGAAAACCACTTGAATCGCAGGCTGCAATCTAGCGTTAGCTGTGTGCTGCACTCGAAGACTGTGTAACTAGCAAACTATGCCATGAGGTCTGAGATCTTTTTTTTTTTCTTTCTTTTATTCCCAAGCATATCTGCACTTGATCTGTCCTCCCCATTTGAGTCTAATCCGTCTCCCGTAAAGGCAGAAGAAGAAGGAGCGGGAGAGGCAGAGCAGATAATGACGCATAAATAAACGCTCGGAATCTTACATAAATCTTACACTTTTGATCATTATTCCACCTCTGTGACTCTGAGCACAAAAACAATATTATCTACTAAATTGAAGTTTTACACTGAGGCTGTGTGTGTGTGTGTGTAGGACTGTGTGTGTGTTGTGCTTTAAAAGTGGACTCACAAAGACATTAAGGAATACATCTTTAATGTATCTCTAGTTCTTCCTTCCTTCATCTGTTCACTCCTCCTCCTGCTTCTCACTGAATGAGGTCATATCTTGAAATGTCCTATTTAATATGTGTGTGCGTGCGTGTAATGGTGTGTGTGTAATGGCGTATGCGATTGTACATGTGCTGCCACCCTCATAAAGTCACCACGGCTACAGGAGATGCCCTGCAGCACCCTGGGGGCCCAACTGTCACCCCTGCTCAGTGCAGTAATTAGGGCCCACACACATACACACACACACACACACACATGCACACACACTAACGCACACACAAATATAGACGCATTGAAGTGAGAATAAACTTAAACAGACTCCGGCACACTAAAAGATTTATAGAGAAATACCTTCCGTGAGATATGGGGCCGCACTAAACACTGAGTGCTGCTTTGTAATCTTATCGATAGCATTGTGAATTTTCCTCTTGAGGACAAATGTGCGCTCACGCTGAGTGACAGCTGTGCAGCTCCCCTTGAACCTCTGCACCTCTCCGACGTCTGACCCCATTCCTCCGTCGCCGCGGTTCTGCTAACCGTAGTTATCACGCTTCGCCAAGCAGCAGAGCTCCGCGGCTGCCTGGGAAAAAGGCTCGGGACTGACCTGGACACGGCGCGGGACAGTCCAAGACAACGGCGTGAATCAGCGCCTCGGACGTGCTGGTCCGCAGACAGTGATTGACTACCTGACTGACTCGATCCTTTGACGCTGTCACTGAAGCGCAAACTCAAAGCAGGACACCAGGAAGTCCCCGACCCCCCACCACCACCACCTCACTCCACGGCTTTGCTTGCGACACCCTGAATTCTTGCTGCTTCTGCTGTGGCCTTGAGGATGGCAACGACACCGATGATGCCATCTTACACGCTCCTCCATGCCTCACTAATTACGGGAGATAACCTGGCAGGAAGTGTGATCTATCTTTACTTTTATGATGGATTTGGGGATTTGTGCAAGCAGGTGGTTTCATTTAAACTGGAGAGACACGCTTTATGCGCTTACCGCACAACAACGGAGGATCCACAGGCAAACATGAGGTGAGGAAGAAAGAGCAAAGGAATGCTTCTACGTGAAATAAGGAGGAAGACTCCCCGAGTGTGTCCTGGAATTGGACGACGAGGAAGTTGCTATGGTAACCACTGGAAGAGGAGAGGGGAGGAGAGGAGAGAGATGGTGGAGCTCAGAAGCTGTACTTGGCTGTCAGTCTGCCAGAAGGATGGGAAGAGGACGTGTTTGTGTGCAATATTTGGGTGTTTTTCCTCCTTGATAAAACCTACAATAATATTATAGAGCAGTTTGGCTTTGGTTATTTATTCCAAAACGTTATATCCTACAAAGATATTATTCAAATACATGACAACTAACAGAATTCCAAAGGTAATCAGGTGTTCACCCATTACTTTCTGTGAGTTTCATTAAGTGCTTCATGACATATTTTGTTAACAGACAAACAGGGTTGACGCCAATAGTTGGTGCCCAAGTTTTTAGGCAAAATTATTGCGCAATGTGTCGTGCTCGGAATATACGTTGGGGACAATGCTCCGCCAGTCAGCTGGCTGTGGTGACCATATTAAATTGAGTTGATTCCAAAAAGTCAATGAGTTCAGGGTAGCAAAATTCCAGGATTTGTCAAAGTTTGGAAACTTCCAAAGGATTTAACAGGAATTTACGGTAATTAACAAGAACATATGGGTATAAACGGGAGTAAACCTGGAATTTGAAATATTATAGGTTGGCCATTAAGAATTTTTTTTCTGAGGTGTTATAGTCGAGAGAGAATATATTTTAGCATAATCTTGACAAAAGCAACTAAATTTCATGCAAGTACACTTGAGTATATCAATGTTATTTGTCAATCACATGCACTTAACGCATAAGACCTATGGAAGCTACGCACTTGGGCCTATTGACTACATAAAGTAAAATAAGCTTGATAATATTAGTACATTAATATATTTTGATGTATGGTATGAGTGCAGTATTGCGACAGCTGCATCATCTAAATAAACAAGCTTTCAGATTCCAAATCACACATTTTTGTTGTTTCTACTTGCCATCACTAGATGGCAGACACATAGTTCTTCGAATTTATCCCAACATTTATAGATGTTTCCATATAAAATGTTTATGTTAGAATATCAGAAAAGAAACTTAAAATACGCACTGAATGAGTGATGGTCTTTGGCTACGCAGATTGAGAGATTTCCATCCATCCATTTTTTTCTCTTGTCCGCTTTTCCCTTTCGGGTCACGGGAAGCTGGTGCCTATCTCCAGCAGTCAGTATGCGAAAACGGGGGACACCCTGGACAGGTCAAAGGTCCATCACAGGGACACATAGAGACAAATGAGACAAACAACTATTCCCTCTCACTCACACCTAGGGACAATTTAGAGTTACCATTGAACCTAACACACATAGTTTTGGTCTGTGGGAGTACCCAGAAAAAAAATACACGCACTGGGAGAACATCCAAACTCCACCCAGAAAAGCCCCAGGATAAGAGGCGATCCCGTGACCTTCTTGCTGAGAGGCGACAGCTGTAACTGCACCGCTGTGCTGCCCAAGAGATGTCTAGTTTGGAATATTTTTAAAATTCCCCAGCTTAACCTACCATTTAACGTTGTTGAAAATTTACCTTTGCAACCCTAGTCATGTTACATTGCTCTTTACAATGTAACGGCCTGTTGGCACGTTGGGAGGGTGAGTAGGTGGGACTTTTGTATCTATGGTACAGCGCCATGACCCTAGTGTGCAAAAGTACAACATGGTAGAGCCCATAAAACAGACATTTTGGCTTCAATTTTGGAAATGAATGGAGTCTGAAGCTTCAAACAATCTGTAAATAACTTTCCAAAATTGCCAGCCGTTTGGGTGGCAATGACTTTTAGCAGAGAACAATAAATAAGCTATTTTTAAAAGTGTTTTTTATTTATTTACTATTAACTTTTATTTAACCCAGCAAGTCCCATTGAGATCACAGATCTCTTTTTCAAGGGAGGCCTGTGCCTGAAGGCAGCCTAACATGCATGTTTTTTAGTTTTGAATGATTTAAGAAAAAAATGTGTATGTTAGGTGCTCTTATTGTGAAGGACTAAAGGAAGGTCTGTGAGTTTTGCTGGGAGTAATAAATCCAGCACCTTGGACTAGTTCAAAATAAATAAAAAAGTAATAATTGCAACAATCGTGTAAAAAAAAATAGCATTAAATTGTTATTTTGTAGTTTATCCAGTAAAAGTGAACATAAAACCCATAGCTACAATATTAATTAAAAAAATGGAACAAATAAAGTAAAGTATGAGAACACTGGTTCACTCAGGCTTGACCTTATTCTTAAAATAATATTTTCAGTTTTTTCTCTACATTTTAGTTATTTTCTTGCAATGGCATCTTGACTTTAATCTCAGTGTTACAACTTTAATATCAAATTTAGGACACACAGCCACAATATAACTTTTCTTTTTCTTTTGAACGCCCATAATATGGCTTCATAAGTTGCAAATATTAGAATTTGTTTTTTTCTAAGTCGCGTCGTAAGTGTGCCTCCTGTTGCTGAAGCAGCCGAGCTGTGCTTCTTCATCTTTATCCAGCTTCTCTGAGTAAATGATTGTGAAACATTTTTTGTAATCATTTATGAAAACAAATCATTTAAAAACAATTTATGTGTTTACAAGAAGCATCTTTGTAAATAATTATAGCAGTGTAAATTAGACTTTTATGTCAAACTGGAACATTTTTTATGAGCACTAGAACAAATGAATAGAAAAATAAAGAGCAAAACAAAAATAGCTAACAATATAAAAGTACACCCACTCTGGCATGAAATGTGATATGGATTCCTTCAAAGAATGCCAGCCCTTTTAATATAGTTTTATTCTTTAATATTTTATATGACAGTCCAAGCATCTCTGGGCCAAGCCCCCCCACGTCTTAGGATCCTATGAACACCTCTGCCTAACGCGCTGAAACATGTCAGTGATTGACTTCACTGTCTTGACCACAGTTTGATGGATTGAACTCCAAATCGACATTTTGCTTGTCATTCATGTTCCCTCAACTTGAGCGGTTTCAGATCATCTCTTTATCAGCCATTTTCAATCACTGACATCTTTTGGACAGCAATTCATTTTGCATCCTGTCATGCACGACACTGACGGGGAGGCGCACTGCGTGTCTGACTCGAGCTCCACACTGGACCTGCAGCACCCAGCACTCGTGGCGGCGTACGCATGAACACTGCACCGTGTGGATGCTGAGCTTCATACGTCGAGAAATAACACGTGAAAAATGTGAGATGCTGACATCCTGCAGCCAAACATTAATAATGGAACACATTTCAAAGTCTTCCCCAGTTGGGAAAATAACATTATTTTACCTGTGGCTTGTCTGACAGGCTGTTTGAGAGCTGACAGAAACACATTCAGGGACCTCCACAGAGTGTGCGTGTATGTGTGTGTGTGTGTGCTGGCGTGAGACAGATCTGTCATTTCTTCATCAGTGGCGTGTGGTGGTTCTGGTACAGGTGTGACGCATCTGCTTCAACATACCCCATGGTAGACATATACACGGGCTGGTACAAACACACAGCCACCTTGGTTCTGCTTACTTCTGTCAGTCACAAACCATCACTCTTCAATTACTTTCTACATCCCCGCTCCTCTGCATCTCTCCACAGTTCCTCCCCTTTCTGTTCTTCCTGTTCACCGTCCATTTCCATCACTTCAATTGTCCATCTCCAAAGAGCCCTCCTGTATTATGTGTGTATAACCACATCAGGGAGCCAATAAAGCAGAAATGAGGCCAGTAGTGGAGGAATCTTGTGTGTGTGTCTATGGGGGAGAGGGAGAAAGTGGCTTTTTATCCTGTAGCAAGATATGGTAACTCTGCTCTGTCTGCTGTCAAATGGCTTTCCTGTGCTCCCGCTGGACATAAAGAGCCCTGAGACATCATCTTCTCCCTTTGTTATTTTCCTTTTGTTCTTTTTATGAACCGTCTTTCATTGTATCTTCTCCAGGTTTGGGAATTTTAGCAAAATTTCTTTGCCAGGATTTTTTTTTCTCTGGATAACTGTAGATACAAAGGCACTGCAATTAATCGTGTAAATATATAGTTTTTGTGCACCACAGAAAAGCGAAGGTGGGTGATAAGGTTTTTTGTCCCCCCTCTACGTGTTCATTTGTCTGTCAGGTTTGAATTCAAACCAACTCAAGATGGTCGTCACGGCTTTCTGACCTTAACAAAACTACAAATACTGAACTGGTATCTGGTGTGGAAGAAGCTGAGTGTCATCCCTAACAAATGCTCCAAGCACTAACAGATCACACAAGATCTTTGGGGTCAGATCAGGGGTCGCCACAGCGAGTCATCCTCCTCCATCTAACTCTGTCTTCTGTGTCCTCTGTCCTCACTCCAACTCCCTCCATGTCCTCTCTAACTGCATCCATATATCTCCTCTTTGTCTTTTTCCTGCCAGCTGAGTCTCTAACATCCTTCTACCAATATACCCACTGTCCCTCCTCTGCTTAAAAAAACAAACATAAATGACAACGTTGTCAGTTTTACAGATACTGAGCTAAAATGTGATGTGATAGTGATAGTTGAGAGTCATCACCAACACGTACTATGAGAGTAAAACGATTGTGCAAGATCTTGTGATGTATGTTATCTATAAATTTGAATGAAAACAGTAATAAGTCCATCATTTCTTGATATAAGATGGTCTTTGTTTAAAACTCTGACATGAAGGTGATATGCAAACCCTCTAGGAATGTTAGGCCTTATTTTTTTATAAATAAATGTAGACTTTCATTTGATTGTTGTGAAACACTGCATTGAAATGACAGCAAACAGTGGACAAATCATATGCCAAATGCACATACTGTTTTTTTATGTCATTTCTAATTCGTTCTTGATTTAACAAAAGCCTCACACAATCCCAAAGCAAACAGATTAATGTGCCTTATCACAATAGACTTAAAAATTCTTCTTTTTTTGCATTCCACTCTTAATTTTTCCAGTTTCACCCTGTATGAAACCATCTCAAACATCTTCATGCACAGCTTCATAGATAACTGATCCACCAGTACAACTTTTTTCGTTTTTTTTTTTTTTTTCTGCAAGTTGTTTTGCACAGTGGATGAAAAAGGCAAAGAAAGTGGGTGAAATTCGTACAGTGAATCCATATTGAATGTTGTGAACATTGCACAACTCTCTGAGGGAGGGCTACCAAAGATTTCTCAGTAATCCTCACCATCAATGTTCCTGCTGGTGTGAAAACTGAAGCCAGAAGATGCCCAGTAATACACTTGTGAAATATGTTACAGAATCAGCTAGAAACCTGCATTCCAAAATATTGTTTTCCTTCTTTAATGTGTATGAATAAAACTTTGAATAACTGCACCAAAGCACACTTAACATATGCTGTAATAAACCTAAAACTTGCTAAAAACTAGTTCATATTAGGTATTTCATACAAACTGAGCAGATTATAGTTGAATCACACCCATGGATGTTCAAAGAACTGGACTCCACGGACAGATCAGCAATCCATTTTCTTTACTCATCTAGCCTGTTTGTACAGGCTTTCTTGCATCTTTGCCCAAGCAGGATGCGGGTCAAAAAACCCTTCACCACTTCAGTTGGGTAAAAGCACTCTAAGATTTTGCAAAGGAAAAATAAAAAAAAAAGCTGCACTTCCTGTTAGGTCCCAGCAGACATACTGTAAAGTGAACAAATAAAGTTATCACCACATTCTTCCGTACTCTTCCACTATTATTGCACTGAGTAGATCCCGTTCTGAATAACATTGAGGTTGTGATCAGCTTGAGTCATTTCTTGTGGATTACCACATTGTGATGTAACTTCTGCTTTTCAAGGATTTACCGGAAAAGTATATTTTGAGCCTCGCGATGAACGCAAACAATGCAGAAATCCATTTCGAAGATTATTTTACAATCAATTAACATCTCATTGTTTCAGTTACTCTATATGAACATTAGAATGTGTATAATAATGATGAGGGCAGTGACTGAAAGATTTTTTTTGTCAGAACAGTAAACTTTCATTCGTTGTTCATGCTCTGGTTAATTAAGATAAGTGAAGCGTTCCGAAGGTAATTTGATTGTGTTAAATGAAAGAATTCAATTTCTCAGGCAACAGCTTCAGCATGAATAAAACTGGTTTATTTTGACATTGGAATGTCACTTAATGGAGTCCTACAATTTACTGTCCAGCCAAGTCTTACATGTCTGCCTGCCCTGACTGATGCAACAAATCTCAGTGCCATCCACACTGGAATGTTTTTTTGTGAACAAGCAAAAGGTGGGTTTTTTTGTTTTTGTTTTTTTTTGGCGCTTCAGTCTTGCATCCACATGAAAACAGCACTTTAGGAGCCCTAAAACAGTATTTTTTGAAGACATCTTGAAACGCCACTGTTTTGTTTTTGACAGCCAAAACACAACTTTCTGAAACTGAGAAGTCACAGCCGCCGCTGTAAAACTAACCGACGACTCGACGGTGTCTTCTTCTGTTGTGTTTACGTTTCGCACCCAGCGTGCAAGCTTTATGCACATGCTCTATGCCTTGTTTTCTGGTTTTGATGTATTTCTGTGGCACAGTTTTCAAGTGGATGAGAGCATTTCTAGAAATGGTGCCGTGTTTACATGGATAATTTTAGGGTCAAATAAATGTGAATAAACTTCATTTCCTGAGAGGTGGTTCAGAATTTCTCATAATATAGTAGCATTGACTATTGCTAATATATATCTTTATTAAGTGATTGTTAAAAACAATCAGTATAGTGGCAAATTAATTGTGCACCAGTTTATCTGTATGTTAATGTGAATGGAAGGAAATGTGCTAAACATGGCAAAATCACCCCGTGGTTTACTTATTCATTTCGAACTATGTGATGTAAATATTTTTGTGTATGGTAAAGTACCAAATAATAAGGTTCTGGACACTTAGAATAATTATAAAATATATAATAATATATATATATATATATATATATATATATATATAGTATTTTTTCATGAATTATGTCATGATTGAATAGTGATTTTGTATTTTTGGCTTCTAAAAAGCTGGCTAGTCTGCACATCCTGGACAAAATTATTCAGTTGCATTGTAGATATATATAGACACAATTTATTCATTAGGCAAATATTAAAACTATGGGCTCCCTAAGCATCGCACCATAAAACTGCAGCTTTAAAATCCCCAGAAATCTGCTGCCAGGGTGACAGCATTATGCAATATTTATGTTTGTATAAAGTCTATGAACAAAACCTGAAAAAGTATGATTATTGCAAATGTTGCATGAATTTGTAAAATTACTAAAAATAAAGTAAATACATAAAAATTCTGTAGTTTTGGCTGCGCCTAAAAAAGTACTTCAGCTCTTCGTCTGATGCTGTTCTTGCTGTGCAGTGGTCTTGTTTTCTCAGTACTGACACCTATTGTTTAAGAGGAGAACTACCAAATTCGCTTCGATGAATTCACAACTCACTCATGCCAGAACCAATGATTTAAATAAAATCTCTTACAGGACAACCCTGAGGTCATAGTTCGTTCCGTATGAAGCCAAAGTTGGTGGAAGCATTATTAGGCAGGCAGATGTACGATATGTGCAATGGGTGTATGTAAATAAATTCATATGCTCAGAATTCAACGATTAATGGGACAGCATGAGAAACAGCTCCAGTGTTTGTATCTGTATCCCGAAAGATGGTCAATCTTGTTTTGTTTTCAAGACAAGTCCACAAGAACACATTATATTAGTCATAGTTTCATAAGTGGAACTTAACATGAAGGTTTTTTAAAGTTCCGCTTGGAGGCAAAAATGTAGAGCATTTACACAAGTATACTTCTGTTCTGAGTTGCTTGTATACTATATAAATAATAATTTAAAAAAAAAACAGTTGACTGTGATTTTTATTTAACTCCCTGAAGCCCTCGTAAGTGAAGAGAGGAGGACAAGCCCTTGTAACTTCGAGTCAATTTTGCCAAACGGCCACAGGAGGGTTAAATGTTTGTGGTGTTTGGTCTCAGTTCCAGACAGTTCAGATGCGTTGCGCGGGCTCACACACTGAAAATGCCTCTTGAGAGGGGGTGGCTCTGAAATGGCCTAACTATATTGAAATGATGATTCCAAAGGATTTTGCTGAGGCTTTTGTGTTGCGCTCACTCTCGAAAACTTCTCTCAGCTCATGAGGATTACTCCCACATCTCACTTGTTCTGTAATTATGTAGTTTTTTTTTAACACATCTGTCTCTGAGCAAATTCAAATACACACACGCACAGAGACTGTCACACGCACACACACACACACACACACACACACACTGAGTCAAATATTTATTCTGTTTTACAGCTGCTTGCAGACACACGCTTGTGCTCACACACACACACACACACAAGCGTTACCACACGCATGCTCCATCCTCCAGCGTCAGCCGCACCGAGTCACTCTGTTATATTTATAGGAAAGATTGAGACAGAGAGGCAGAGATGAAGTGAAAGGAGTTCTGCCAAACAAAGTGAAAAACATCAGAGACAATAACAACAGCAGCACCCACTGCAGCAGCACAGCTTCCTCCTTCTCTGCCTGCCACAGCTCGGCTTTGTTAGTGAATGGTTTGTTTGTGTACGTGCGTATGTGTGTGTGTGTGTGTGTCGCAAGATGCAAAGAAGCTAGACCAGCGGGCTAGGCGGCATCCAGGCCACTGCCTTGTTTAGATGTGGTCATGCTAATTAAAAGAAAGACTAAGGGAAAAGAAAAACTAGGGGCTAAAAAAACCCCCAAAAAACGCATTCATTTTTGTGTTGGAGAGAAAAGGTTGTAAAGGTGTGTGGGGTTGCGCGTGCATGTTGGTCACGTCCATAAATCACGATCCACGGTGGGGAGAAAATGTGGAGTTTTTTGCTGATGTTTTTACGTTTTGTTTGGCTGCTGGATAGACGTTTTGGCAGGAAGGGAATGAGAGCAATGTAGGGAGAAAAATAAAAAAAAAAACAGAAGGAGATGGAGGTACTGGGGACATAAGGGAGTCTTTTCTGGATCCGATTCAGGGTACTGGCTCAGTGAGAGCGGTGACGTCAGCGCTGGCTTTACCGAGGATGGAGGGATTGAAAGAGAAACGGGGGAGGCTGGAGATGACGCCCTGAGGGAGTCAGGGATGAGAAAGATATTACGGACGGAGAGAGAGAAAGAGAGAGAGAGGACAGAGCAGGAAGAGAACGGGGGCAGCAATAAGAAGCCTACCACATATATCTGGGTGTGACTTCGGAAACTGCGGCTAAGTGGGTTTAAGACAGATAAACAGACAGAAAAAACGACAGTTGGAACAAGAGACAAAGAAGGAGGAATATTTCCTCGGTAGGAAGGATGAAGACAAAGGCTGGGAAAAAAATTGGTTTATTATCTTGGCTTAGAGAGTGTAGAGAGAGAAGAAAAAGAAAGGTACTGCAGACTAAAACAGATAGAGAGAAGGAGTGATTGGGGAAAGATAGAGCACACAAGGGATTTTGTCAAATCTTTGCTCTCTGCCCTTTATTTAGTCAATAACCTTCACTGCTTTATGACTCAGCCATGAAGCCGGTTTTGTGGTGTCATAAAGCAGAAATATATGCACAAATATTCATTCATACCCGCAGCTAGTTTGAAACTTAAATTACTTTTCCTGCAGCCTGCCTGTTTCCTGTACCAGAATCCATTCCTGGTGAACAACTTCAAGTCTTTTGCCTTTATCATGTTACTAATATGTACTGTATGTTTTAATTTATACCATGACTGAAATGTGCAATCGTCTCCTTTTTATAAGTCATTTCACCTTAAAACAGGAGTGTACCAGTTCAGTTCCACAACAAGCAATCAGCTTTGTAGACATAAAAGTTACATCCAACTTAACCGTGTTCCAGATGCAAGATGAAAAACAGGATTTGTTAGCTGTTGCGCTCAGTTACCAGGCTAACTGTTATTAGCAATATAAGTGAATGATAAAGTATTTTTCTTCATTCTATATATTTAAACACTGTAGCAACATGTTTTGTAAAAGAAGTATTACAGGACTAGATTAGTGTCAGACTAAATAAAATACAAACTGACAAAAGCAAAAGTAAATAGTTTATTACTGCCGCTATCATCACTTTTTAACACTAACACTTTTTGGGCAAGAAGCAGCCATATTGGATTTTGAAGTCAGGGTGGGTTATGGATCCTAGACTTTATGAGTTGAAATTGTGTCTTCAAGGGAGTATTCCAATTGATTTTATCAAATAGGAAGCTATAATTTATCACTTCCAAGTACAAATGGAGAGTACCATTACAATGTGCTACCCAGACCAGTCTGTAGCATTAGTTCCTACGATGTGAAAAAAAGGCTAATGCTAATGGCAATGTCACAATACGGAAGAGAAAAGTTCTGAGAGGAAAATACACGATATAGACTACTGTCAATCATCTTTTTTTTCTTTACTTTTTGAAAAGTTCTTGTAGGTATGCCTCTAAGGAGTTGTTTTTAGGATAAAGAAAGATAGAAAGTCAAACAGTTACATTACTTTTTTATGTTAGAGTTAGCAACTAGAAACAGGCGTTGTATCACATTTGCAGCACATTATTAGTTGTTACCTAAAATCATCATTTATAACATGGAGATAAAAGTTTTATCAAACTGACACACCCTGACATGTATTTTATAGAATCTATTTATGGATGATAAGTGCTACAGGTAAGACCATTAAGGATCCATTATTTGTTAAACAGTAAAAAACTTGCTGTCAGTTACATTTCACAATAACCTAAACAGAAAAACTTGAACTCTCTACTCACTGGTATCAAGTCACATTCTGGTTGACCAAAAGTGATCTCCGTCTGCGTTACTACAGTACATGAAACAGAAAAGGGATCACACAAGCATAGAGCAAACAGAAAGAAAATCCTTCTAAAATACAAAAGGGAATCAAACAACTGTTATCTACACTTGTGAAGGAGAACGGAGGGAGAACGCCTACAGGACTGACTGTGTGGCCTGCCAGTAGAACTTTGTTTTCTTAAAGAGATACTTGGGACATCAAACAACAAGTAGCAGAAAAAAAAATATCATAAAAGCAAAAAGCATCAAAGGACACAGAGTGGAGCAAAGTTCCTTATTAGCAAGGTATCTCAGAAGGTGATAAGAAGCCTTAGTTCAGTGGTAACAAAGCCGTCAACTAATTCATAGGGAAAAATGATGAAAATATTAATAGTTTCATTAACTAACTCTTTTTATACAACAACCCTTTGTTTGATCTTCTTCTGTTTTTTGGGTACAAATGCACAACTAAAAGTACAAGTACTTTTTATTAAACTTACATTGTACGGCATGTATGATATAAAACCAAGAAATTATAGCCTGACAAACACTAAAATGTCTAAGTGTGTGTTAACAATCTGAAACAATTTATTTGATAGTTTTATAGTCATCCACTGCCATGAACAGCCAATGATGATGTAATTGTGTGTGTGTGTGTGCATCTTCCTGAGCATGTGTGTCTGTTAGCAAAAGATCTCATGAACCACTTAGTCGATTCATAAGAAACTCTTAAGAAATAATCACTGGAAGAACATCTACGAGTGCTTAACTTTCGAAATCAACCCAATTCAAGATGGCTGCCACAGCTAACTGACCTTAACAAACACATGAGTTGCTACAGCTCAATCAGATTTACAGATTTGTAGCTAAAATGTGGTGTGGCAGTAGCTGAGCGCCATTCCCAATATACTGTATACTCTGAGTGCTGACAGATTGTGAATGATCTAAGTTAAAATCCTGCAATCCGTGCAATCCATTAAGGTCTGCTAGGCCTTTAATTTAAATTGGCTTTACAGGGCAGCTTTCAAGGATAATCAACTATGAAGTATGGATTTCTTTCTCTTAAATAGTGCCCCATTTCATTTTAAATGTTGGTAAAACTACATTTGCCTGGCCAAAATATTTTCCATCAATCCCAAATTCCTACAAATCTGGCTCGTTTTTTATATTTACATCTTCAAACAGCAGCTCTTTACTTGCTTGTCTGCAAAATAGTTAACACTGACACACTGTATCTGTTTGGTATCACTCATAAAATGGATAGAACGTCTCCCAGCTGGTCTGCACTCCTTAGTTCAGTTTCCATCGTTTCTATAAAAGCCCCCAGGTTTCTCTGTGTTTTCAGTGTTTTAACTTCCTCTCCTAAATTTGGAGTGTGAAAATAATTAATGCTACCCCTGTGCCTGTGAAACAGCTAGCTGTATTCACTTGTCTGCGGGTGGGGCGACATCAAAAGCAGCAAACGGTTTTTAAGCCGGGACGTATTTGAGGTCGTTAAATAGCGTTTTGTGCTCTGAGTCACCACTGTGTGCCAGCTAGTCGTGTCCGTTGGTGGGTGTTGTGGGGAAAGTTGTGGCGGCATGTCAGTTTTCTACCCTTCTTTCACTCTACAAGTTGCACTGCTGACAGGTGACCAATGATGAAGCCACCGGGGCAAGAAATTAAAACGCACGGAGGCGAGAAAAAAAAGACAGGACGGGAGGAGGAAAGGAGGGGCGTGCATTGTTATAGGAATATGACACACGCAACACATACAGTTTTGAACTTTTTAAACTCTAATAACCCTTCACTTGAATGCAGACAAGCTGGCCGGCAGTAATAAACGTCACGGCATTTCTCTGTAGCGGACGTTTTGTCTCTGTTTTACAAGAATATTGAACTAAAAATCAAATTAGCTCTCATGCATATTTCATTATTCTAATTGTTGAATGATACTTTTTAAAAAAGAGACTTGAGGGGTTTTGTATGCTCATTAAAACACCTCAATGGGAGAATCTGACTGTTTTTAATGTAAATGTCGTCTGTTTGACAGGTGTGCACAGAGGGAAAGCAAGAGTTTAACTAATTGAAAGGAAATATTCAGAGGAGAAAAAGATAGCTAATCAGCCTTCTTAAAATATTCCCTTTCTTCTCACATCTCCTCCTTTGTCCTCCCCATTCTTGTACATAATATACTCTTCATTCTTGTCATTTAAATAATTCATTTAAAGCAGGAAGTGTCATTGAGATAAAGTGGCACTTCAGCGCGAAGCAGCGTTTTATGTTATTACATATATGTGTCACGATAATATATGGGCACCGGTCTTCCTCCTGCAAATCACCTTTGCTTGTGAGGAGAGGCCCTGACATGTTTAATTACACACACGCATAAATCTGATGCATGCACTTTTATGGCTGCACTCCTGCTTTACATGCATGTAAACACATACGCTCAGGGGCTAAACAGACATGGCGCGGTGCTGTGCATAACCCGCGCTAATAAGAATGAGAAATACTTACATTTTGTGTGTCAGAGGAGAGCCCTCCCCTAATGATTTGAATTAATTATCTGGAGTCTGGGTCAAAACACTGTTAAAGACATAGGTTATTGTTCTCGCTGCTGTGCACACACACACACCACCCCCCACACGTACACCCACACACACACAGACACACCCGAAGTGTCCTTGTGCTATGGCTCTTCACTTGTCAGCCACCTTGTGTACAAGTGATCTCAATGATGCCATTACTGTAATGTCTACTCCAGAAGTACCAGTATGAGTGTATTGCTGCCACATTTACAACATAAAGGGTCCTTAAACACAGACGACCCTTGAGTGTCAGGATAAATGTAGAAAATGTATCATAAAATTGTTTGCGATGGAGTTATGGCACCAAGTGGGACAAAACTGTTCCCAATGTTTACTTACAGAAAGTAAAGTTGTGTTTTTACTCCAGTTTTTGATATATTTTTTTAATAGGCTTTACCTTTATACAGTGTTCATATCTACTTTAACGCACTTTTTTTGGTATTTTTAGTAAGTGACAAAACTCAATTTATCAAAGAAATTAAACCGCAGTCTTTGGACATGCATTTCAGTCGAGAAGTATTCGTCTGCAGGCGGTACTCCACTCCCACACACGAGCAGAACAATAGTCATGACACGACTTATGCAGAAACAGAGGAGGATACAGTAATTCCATTTTTCAGCATTTGTTTTTCGGTATATTGTCAAGAGTAAATTCAGTATAACACTGCGTTTTGTTTTGTTTTGCCAGTTTGCCATAATTACTTTTTTTTAAATTTTATTTAGTTTGATACAAGCCTTTTTGTAAAATCAAGCAAGGTTTATCTGAAAACAGTGAAATGTTTGGTTTAATTTTTATGGTTTGAGCCGTTTCCACTCTTACGTGTACTATAAACTCTTATTTTCTCACTTGCTTGTAGTATAAACTCCTTATTTTCTTAAAGCAACTGTCTTTTATGGTTAAAAGATTGGTTTTCTACTGTTTGGATAATTGTTATTTTTTAATAGTTTATTTACTGTTTTTTTATTGATTATTTGAATTACTGCAACTGTTGCCTCCTTTTTTTTTACATTATCATGATTCAGTCTTTTGTAAGAATATTTTATTTTTTTTCATTTATTAAAAATGGTATAAATATATCCAAAGCGCTATAGATTTTTTAGGGGGATAATATTGACATGAAACCATAAAGAATTGACTTTTATCAAAAATGTTTTTTGTGCCTTCCTTTGTATACTTCCAGTTTGTGACTCAGAATGGTCCTGAGACTTCAGAGTGGCTCTGATCGTCTGCAGGATTGTTTGAGTTGGCTTCTATTTATCCCTTTCTAATAGGCAAATTTTGTCTAAATTAATCTGTTTGGACCAGTCAAACTTAATAGGACCAAATAAAAGATGGTCATATCCATCAGCACCATCATTCAAATAGAATTGACCCATGAAGTTAACACAAAAGAACAGAGTCATAGCTGGTTTTATTTTAGCTCGTAACAAAGCATTTAAACTTTTGCATTGGCTGGATGTTAGTGGAATGTGTTTTTTTTTACTGAGCTGAAAACGAATCAATTTCTCCAAGAGTGACAGGTGAGGTTGATTTGTACACAACTGCAAGTAGGTATTCTAAGAAGCTCATTCTTTGTGTGCTGTAGCATTGTGAAACCTTTAAAGTCTTGACATTGTGACAGCGAATGTAGGATGCCTCACTTTGGGCTTTCCTAATTAAATGATATTGGCGTAAATATTTTAAAAATATTTGTGTGCTCCTCCTAGCAGGAGACACCGTATTAGGTTTACCAGAACAAAGATGTCGGTGGTGACACATGGGAAGATATCATTCATGCTGTCGCTGACTCTTGGTAGATGCTCTCCTGCCACACGTTGGACTTTGCAGCGTGAAACTAGGACACTAACTGTGCACCGACAGACAAGACTGCATGCAGCACAGCATCCCCTCTCATCTCCTCCACCATGTTCAAAGAGACAGCAGTTACTGTTGTTATAGAGACATTTTGTCTGAAACTTCACCTTCCATGCTGTGCAGTCTAAAAGACCTTGAAAAGAATATTTTGTATTTAAATCCGTCACTGGACATAGTACAAATAGCTAACAATGTCCAGTTTATAATTACTAGGTGGGATTAGATTTAGATTATTCATGTTGTGGGTGTTTGATTAAACAAGTTTGTTCGGCACTTGTTAGACTTAGTTTTTTATTTATGCAACTCGTTGTGTGTGTTGTTATGGATCTGTTCTTAATACAAAGGCTTGTTTCCTCTTCTAACCACTTCCTGTACCTATGAATCTGTTGTAAAAGCAGCACATCTTATTGCTTAGAACTTCACAAAATGTCAGAACGTCCACACGTTTTTGTATAGCAGTTGCATAGTTGTTTTTGAAAGATGCAGATTTGAGTGTTAACCCTTCTCTTATCTTCTGCTTGTAGATGCAACAACCGTACCCAGTGTGCAGTGGTGGCAGGCCCCGATGTTTTCCCTGATCCCTGTCCGGGAACATACAAATACCTGGAAGTCCAGTACGAGTGTGTTCCTTACAGTAAGTTCTTTCAATTTTATTCCAATGAAATGGCTCTAACATTAGACACTGCAATAAGAGTTCATTTACTCATGGTGGATATGACTGAAATTTATACAAAATACTGACAGTTTTAAATTGTTTGATCATCATTTGCTGTGTATTTGGAAATGACTACAGTGTTGCATAAAGATTTATCAGTATCAACATGCAAACCATATTTTGATTCAGGAGAATTAATGGATAAGTTGTAATGACTTTTAATTCTGGGAAGGTCTGAGGGAGGAAGGTATATGGACATGAATATAAGACCTTTAAACCAGCTGGCCAATGCCTGTGAGGCTGTTTTCATCAAAAGTTTATTTTATTTTATTTTTTTTTAACCACAGTACTTCACAACCAAAATTCAAAATCTAGGTTACGGCTCACAGCATAAAAAATGCAAAACAGATCAGCATGGAGACTTGGCGGATTAAAGATATCTTTGTCCTTGATCTTTATTTTACACTGTATTGTAGCTAAGAGGGTTTGTCCACAAGCAAAAGGTAAAATGTAGATTTTTTTTTTTTGTAAAACTAAATCTTAGTAACTTCCCCACTTGTGCTATCTAGTTTCTTTTTCTTTTCCAACAGACATTACAATATATTTTGTTGTTTTTGTTATGTAAATGGTATTAGTCACAAGTTTAGATGCACATACACATTTAAAACAAAGATTAAGACTGATTTGCCTGTTAAAAAAAAAAAATCCAACCACTCATTTTCTAGTCCTGATTAATCAAGTTCAGGGTCATGGGGAGCTGAATACAATAAGATAAAATTAAAATAGCTGTCACACATCATAATCATGAAAGAACAGAACCTGTTACATTGTACAGAAAAGCTCCAAAGGGTAGGCAAAACTCTGGCATCAACTGTTTTCAGGAACAACTAGTTTATTCAGTACAAACTCAAAACCCTGCTAAGAAAAAATTCAGAACAATAAACTAAATTTGTACAAGCGAAACAACAGTAGGTGTGAACCAACAACATAACTAGGACGTGGCAACAAATCAAACCATAGAGTATAAGTGTATATACGCCAAGGAATCATTAGTGATATAGGGCAGGTGTGATAATTAGCAAACAAAGACCTGAGAAGCAGAGGACAAAACTTGGAGAAACAAATCTGGGAAACTAAAAGTATAAACTCAAGACACAAAAGAACAACCCAAATTATTGGTCTGAACAAAACCCCAGGTGACTCATAAATGCAAAATATACAAGACGATAACGAATCAAAACCACCACGGAGCCCCGACACTGTGACAGAACCACAGTATTCAAGGCGGCAAAAAAAGCTCAGACACTGGAGGGAAAACCTGGTCTTTAACAATGATCCAATTACTTACACCGCTGCTACCTTCCAACTTACAAATGTAAACTTGATTGTTGGTAATGATGCACACAGTTGAGCATCGATCAGTGACTGAGAAAAGTTCACATTACGCAAAACTAGTTTCACTCCAATATCTGCTCACATCCGATTCTATAGGTTATATGAAACTGCTGAGATGGATTGTTTTTGCATTAACCATGGTTACTGTCAAAGTGCAGAAAGTCAATAGAGACAGGAACACACACACACGGCCGGGGTTTGGCGCCCACTCAAAAACACAACAAAATGATTGAAATGATTTGGATATTCTGTATGTTTTGAAAAATGAAAAACGTGTTGTTGAGTTGTTCAAATACATTTGCCGATTTGCAACTCAGTTAAAATGATGTTGCCCGGAATTAATCATTTGTGAGTGGCGTATGTCATTTTGATCACCATACATTTTGGTTGAACTCATGTTAAAATGACGGTAGAATTAATCAGTATCTTCTGCCAAGTTTAATAATGTAAGTTTTAAGTTAGTTTTCATCCATTCAACAAGACAAGTGACACAAAAAAGTGCCTCTTTATACAAGCTTAATCTTTGTTTCACTAAAATTTCTAAATGATGAGAATTTGAAAAACAAGGGCAATGCCAATTAAAAGATAAATGGATTAAAATGAATCAGACACAGCTCTAGTAAACAATATGAATCAGCCCTAAAAGACTTTTATCTAAGTGTAGATTTGTTAAATTACACCAAAATTATTGCTTCATCTTGAAAGAAAGCCATAAAAGTTTGTAATTTATTTATTGTTAATTCAACAAGTAGTTCTTCAGTGTGCTTACTACAAAACATTTTAGGCATTAAGTCATGTCTATATATCTGAATTCGGCTAGAAAATAGTTTAAAATGTGCAGGCTATTGAACTGCTACACCTAAAGGTGTTGAACTGTTTTTATTTGGTTTAAATAATTGGAGAAAAAACTAAAATAAGTCAGAGTAATTTGACTTTTTCACCTAGGTCTGGTGCACACCAGTAAAAACTGGTGATGCTTTAAAAAATAAAAACAATAAGCGTGGCATTTGAGGGGGAAAAAAAAAACAACATCTTTCTTAAGTTCTTTGGACACTTTGTGAGTCTTCATCTTACAAGAGCCATCTCCAGCCTTGGCATCACAGTCCATACAGACGGCCAAGGTGATCTCCCACACTGAAGCATTCAATTATGTCTAGCTAAACAGCTCTTGCCTGGCGTCTAGAATGACCGGCAGATTAAATAATAGGACTATCAGAGCCCTCTCTGGAGCAGATGGAAACACAACCTGATACCTGCCTAATGCCCCACCAAGCGCGCGTCCACACACGCCGATGCTCGCACACGTGAGGCATCCGGAGAAGGCTGTCGGCGCTTTAAATCTCCTTTCGCTTATTCAAGACTTGCCTGCTCGCCTTTAGCTTCTTTTTGAACGTGCAGCAACACTTATGGAATCGTCGCTGCAGAGGGAAGCGGCTTAAGATCAATGGGAGATGAGTTGCATGCTAATCTGATAAACAGTGGGTCAGTCAGGGTAACGTTTCTCTCTGCAAAAATAGACAGCATCTGATACAAAGTCATTAAAGAGCTCGGCTGACAGAAAGGGGGGGGGGGGACGTAGTCAGGGAGATAAAAGAGCACAATAGAAGAAGACAGTGAAGGAGAGAGGACTTTGACAGTACATTAGCATCTTCAGCATTCTATCTGAAGTGCTCAGTCTGGATCAGGTAGCTCCACGATACAATACCTGTTTACCCACAGGAATTGTTGACAAAGAAAAACAGTTTGTGAAAAGATTAGTCGTTGGGTACCCGTGGCCCTACATTTGAATTTTTTTTTTTTTTTTTGTCTGAGAATACCTCAACCTTTACATGGTACAACTCTTCACAAAGGCATTTGTCAAGTATTTATGAAATCAATTTTCTTTGAAAGGTGTAATAATGTCCGAATCTTGGAACACGCTGACATTCAGTCTGGAGATTCAGCCGTCAACGATCACACAGCGTGCTTAACACAACAGATCAATGCCGTCAACGGCGCTGGTGTGAGAGATATGGTTTGTAAGGCATTGAGTGCTGAAAAATCTCCCAAAATGCTGCCATAGATCAAGAGGATTCAACAAAGACAGCTTGTTTTTCGGACTTAAATGATAGAGTGCACTCAAACTGTTGCCTTTCTAAAATGAGCTCCAACTTTAATAAATCATTATTATGTTTCGAAGGCAAGTTTGGCTTTAGCACAAGCAAATGTGCGAAACGTCAAGGGACACCCATAACTCAAGTGCGCCTCCCCGGACGCTAAGCACACTGGTGACGCTGTTTGTTAAGCGTAAACACCCGACCTCCTTGCAATCATCTCTGAGGGCAGGCGTTGCTAATCACAAACCGAGCGCACGGAAAGAAAATGAGCTGAGCTCCAGAGAGCCACAGCTTCACACTGCAGATGCACTTTCTCCCCGAGCTAGAATTGGTACATTTCCCACTCCACAGATACTGTAAACAATCCTCAAAGTGGGTTGTAAAACAGGTAATTCAATTATGTATGGTTCAATTTTCAGGGACGTTTTGCACCTCAGTCCCCCACCCTCCCTACAAGATCTCCTCCCC
>NC_051432.1:7550515-7551553 GCF_001649575.2 Kryptolebias marmoratus
TTTTTTTTTTAGTCCCTCACAGATTTCTTTGGCTTGCGATACCTGAACCGCTTCTCATCTCTGCTCATTGCGCTGCATGCTTTTGGCTGTTTTCCAAAGCTACAATCAAGTGCTGTCTTTTCTCTCTCTCTCTCTGGCTCGATGTGGTGCGAGTGTGTGGTGGTCGTGTGCCAAACTAGCCAGCTAGCTTTTGCAGTAATTAGCCACCTGTGTATACTCTCTCATATCGCTGCAGGCATACTATAAATATCCATACATCCATTAGTACGCTGCTGCACAAAGTGCTTCACCAAGGCAACTGTTATACATGGGTAGATTTAATCTCAGCAACGACGCCCAGCGCCGTGGAAAAATGATGAGATCTGTAGAACTTCATTCATGTTGGAACTTTAAAAACAGGCACACGAGCCGCGTCTATCCATTTCCTCATCTTCATTCAGTCTAACATGGCTCCCTCTTGGTTGCTGCTATGAAGCAATTAGCAATTATTAATCAGAAAAGCCAGTGATATGTTATGCAATACCCATGCAGTCTATTTAAAACAATAGAAGTTGGCTCAGTAGGAAAGCTAATTAAAAGATAAAATCACTTTCTTGTCTGTCCAATTAAGGACTTCTGTCAGGTTGGACCCTTGGAATAACTTCATCATGATGACACCACAGGAGCCGTGTGTGTGTGTGTTGTCCTGGAAACAGTCACTCAGCGCTTGGATTCCTTTTCTTGTGTGCACCACCAGTGCGAGCACACACGCACATCAGATGTGTTTGTCTGGGCACATATGCCGGCTTGTTTTTGTTTTGTTTTGTTTTTTTGTTGTTTTCTTTTTTTTTTTCTGTGCGTGTTTCCCAGAGAAATCAAGGGGATGGGGAAGATGGGAAAGGAACCAAGGAGACAGAAGGAGAGACGGCGGAACGACAGCTGAAACAGAGATAGAGGGAAATGGGTTAGACGAGGCCAGCAGACGAGGAACAGAACGAACAAATTAACTGATAAAAAAAGGCGCTGCGTGAGAGGTGGACAGGGTTGTTTTTTTTTTTT
>NC_051432.1:7551602-7568977 GCF_001649575.2 Kryptolebias marmoratus
GTTGGAAATACAGAGGAGGTAATGGAGAGAGTGAACAAGGAGAAAAGCATGAAGTGAAATAATGAAACAGAATGGCAGGTGAGGATATGAGGACAAAGAGGGAGGGGGGGGAATAACGATGAGAGAAAGCAGAAAACGCTTGTGTCCAGAAACGACCTTGGGCTCGGCCCTGGACTGATTGGAGATCAGTGATAATCGTTGCGAGGCTGCTGTCGCCACTCGTTGTCTGCAGAAGTGCGCACGCGAGCATGACTGTGCCTTACACATGCACGTAACACACACACACACACACACACACACGTGCCTCTTGCTCCTAGACGACCACCTCCTTAATAAACCATACATTTTCAATAAAAATGCTAATTATCTTTACACTGCAGCACAGTTACGTTAACACTGCTGCTGTATGTGTGTGTACAAGCGAAATAAAGAACAGAGAAAGCATCCTCGATACAAACTAAGTGCTATTCATGGGAATGAAAAACATTTTACTGCACATTTTAATGAATAATTAGATGATTTTTAAATAAATGTGAAACCAGACAGGTGACGCTTCCTTATTATTCTGAAAGTGTTTTCTAATACTCATTCAAAGCCTTGTTCAGAATAAATGAGCACTTTTTTATCTTTTTCTTTTTTTTTTGTCTTTTCATAGGTACAGTAAGTGATTCTGCAAATGATCTGTCAAAGACAGTGCATAGATAAAAACACGCCGCTTCCTCTGCTGAATTCAGCTCTGAATAACGTTAAGAAAAGGGGAGACACTGACAGACGATGCTTCCTCGTTGATGTTCCCCTCAGAAATAAGGAGGTTTTCTCGCAAACTGTCATCGCCCATATTTTATTTTCTTCTTCTCCTAGCTATGCTCAGTAGTTAAATTAGGCACGGTGGGGAAAACGTCTCATCTCTTGCATCATCTTGCATGCACGAGCCACCCCTGACAAAACCTTGAGTTTTCGACAGATGTCTTACCGACATATACCTGCCGAATCCTGCGCGTTGAAAAATGAACGTCTGGGATCTGTGGGAAAACTTTATTTTCTTTCCCTTGTCCTGGAGATTAAAAAAGAGACACCTGAAGGGAGAAAAAAAAAAAACTCCTGCAATAAGCTTAGTGGTAGAGACATCCATTAATCTAGTGAAACACTGAGCAGAGGCACAAATTGAATGGCATTTGTTTGACATTTTCTGTGCCATTTGGTATACTTGTTGTCCGCCACACTTTCATTTGAAATCTATTAGTCGCTGGTAACCTTGAATTCTACATGTTTCTGCTCTGTCTCTGGGAGGTTGTATAAGAGCTGCAGGTAATTTGAAGGCCTTATTGTTTTAGTGTCATCAATCTATGTCCTCCACACCATATTGTGTCTCTTTCCATTTTGTGTGTCTATGTGTGTGTGTTTGCATTTAGTTCCCTGACGTCTGTCGTTCATTCACACACACATACGTCATTGCATGGACAGACTAGATATCTGCTTTCTTTTCCAGTTTTCCACACAAGGGAGTTGCTTCCGTGTTGTTGAACCATTTTATAGCTTAACTCTTTATGACACACACACACACACACACACACACAGGAACACACGCACGTCAGCACACTTGTTTCAGGTTCTGAATTCAACACGATCTTCTTCTAGAGATTGCTTATTTATCGGGAGTTGTGCTAAGCCGCACCAGTTACCATGCATTTTTCATGAGCCGAGGATTTAATGGTTGCCTGTGTGTGTCTGTGTGTGGGGTGGTGTGTGCTTTTGTGTGTTCCCTGTTTCTCATACGTGTTGTGTTTGCCTTGTGGTTGGTGATGAGTTCAAGCTTCAATGTGTTGAAGAATTTATGCATGTAGTGCACAAAGAATGTAGTGCACACGTGCTATATATAACCATGTGCCATCCAGAAGTTCTGCGAAATGTTTTTCCTTGGAGGACTCTCCTCTCTCCTCCTTTCCTCTGGCATCTCAGGGGACTACTTCCATGCAGCAGGTCTCTAACGGTCTTGAAAGACACAAGGGCACTGCCTGCAGGATTAGGTTTCTGCCATGTTCACATTCCACTCCGTCCCCGAGGGACCAGGGTGGAATGAAATTCATATGTTTAAGAGATTTCTCGCAGTTGTGCACATTTCACTGTAGAGTTGAGTAGCTCTACGGATTGGGTTTTCTGTGTAATAGACAGGGAACTTGCTCCCACATCCTAATACAGATTTTTGTGTGCTCATACACAGTCACAAAAAAAAAAAAAAATTACACGATGTACACAAAACATCAGCTCACCCACTGTGCATCAGAAAGCATATTAATCTAACCGTTCTGGCTGGTTCGCTAAAAAGCAATCTCAGTAATCGCATCAATTTTCTAGTTTTCATTGCTCTGTTGCTATTAGCATACATTAAAAGAGCTCATTATCCCAGGTCATTTTGTTTTGCTGCATGTTGCTCTTCACAAGGGGTAAGACCACCAGGGGCACTGTGCACACGCGTGTTACATGTTTGATGTCCCGCTCCCTCTTTTTTGTGACTGTCAGACATGTGCGTCTCTGTTCCCCCGCATATGTGTGCGTGCGCGCAACATATGTGAGATGCAGTGCTGTCAGATAGCTTTCCCGATGCAGTGCAGTCTCCTCAGACGCTTATCTAATGTTATTACCAATCACACATGGAGAGCATCCTGGCACTCTCACAAGGTTAGGATGAAATATGAGGACGATTATGGAGATCCAAGATTGTATTATCATGATTTCCTTATTATTGCATCATTAATCTATTTTTGTCTCTTGTCTCTTTTTCTCTCTTGTTCTCTTATATCCCCACCCCACCTCCGCCCCCTTTCATCTTTTGCCTATGGCACGTGCAGAAGTAGAACAAAAAGGTAAGTCACTGGAGCACGCATTCATACCCAAGTAGTCAAAATCTGGGATTAGGTCTCAATTTTTGATGCCAGGCCCCTGAAATGTTTTGCATCTTGTGGAAACATGGCATCTCCTTTTTAAAATTGCTGCTGCTATATTAAGACAGCTTGCATATAGAGGCAATTTAGGAACACTAGTTCTCATTAGACACACTCTAGGGCCGTATTATTCCACGGTATTGTGTGGAATGTCACTTAACAAACTCTCCATGGGTCGAGTACATTTCTATAATGAGCTGCTGAACAGAGAATTACAATGACATTTAATATTTTAAATGCTTCTCTGTGATACTGAAGCAATGCCAGTAGTTTGAAAAGCCAGTGAATATTCAATCAATACTCTCTGGCTTCTTGTGTGGAATCTGGAATTGCACCATTGAGAGGAATGGGAAAACCACAAAGCACATCTGGCTTTTCTGTATCTTCTGTATGGAAGCAACAGCATTCCAGTTAAATTACAAAGGGTTTCATGATTGGTTGCAGTGGCTTCCCAGAATTTGCTCCATCTCCCACATCCCTCGTAAAACATGACCTCAGTATTCCAGGATGGGAAGACCGAGCAAGGAGTGGAGAAATAATTATTGTAACAACTTGTCAGGAACGAAAAGAAAAGAAAAAAAAACAGTGACTGATAAAAGATGTGTTCACTTCTGCAGTTGGTGGTTACCGACAGAAATAGAAAAAGAGGGAAAGGAAGAAAGAGTTGTGAGACTAATGAGGAACTGAGCAGGGAGGGAGGAATGGGAATAGAGAGAAAGGGTGGAAGTGGAACAAAATGTGCCATTTTGTCTTTATCGCTTAACTGCAAGAGTGGGGTGTTATCTGTTGAATGGAAGGCACGATGTTGCTCTGCTTAAGAATAGCAGCTGTCTCCAAATCTTAATGCAGTAAGCCTATAATGTCATCAGTATTGTCTGGTTGCTAAGGTTAAGTTTGAAAATAGTTGACATTTTATATCAAATTGGTAAATAAGGTAAAAATGTGTTTCACTTGTTTCACAGTATTTCTGTGCCCTGGCATTCTACGGGGAGTATACCAAAGCGAGCATCTCTTTGAGTCCGACCACCAGTCTGGTGCATGGTGCAAAGACCCACTGCAAGCCTCTGATAAGATCTACTACATGCCCTGGACGCCATACCGTACTGACACACTAACAGAGTATTCGTCAAAAGAGGACTTCATTGCAGGCCGTCCCACCACCACATACAAGCTGCCACATCGAGTGGATGGGACCGGTTTTGTCGTCTATGACGGCGCACTGTTCTTCAACAAAGAACGCACCCGCAACATTGTCAAGTTCGACCTGCGCACACGCATCAAAAGCGGCGAGGCGATTATTGCCAACGCCAACTACCACGACACTTCGCCGTACCGCTGGGGGGGCAAGTCGGACATTGACCTTGCCGTGGATGAGAATGGACTGTGGGTGATCTATGCAACGGAGCAGAACAACGGGCGCATTGTGGTGAGCCAGCTCAACCCTTACACCTTACGCATCGAAGGCTCCTGGGACACCAGCTATGACAAGCGCTCCGCGTCCAATGCCTTCATGATCTGCGGAGTCTTGTATGTCGTCAAAACTGTCTATGAAGACGATGACAACGAAGGAACAGGGAACAAGATTGACTATATGTACAACACTGACAAGGGCAAGGAAATGACAGTGAACATACCGTTTCCAAACTCCTACCAGTATATAGCTGCAGTGGATTACAACCCTAGAGATAACCTGCTGTATGTGTGGAATAATTACCACGTGGTCAAGTACTCACTGGACTTTGGCAACAATGGTAAGTCCAATCCAATAACTCCTTCACTTTTCTCCTTTTGATATATTTTTTTTTGTCTAACCAAACACAGAAACTTTGCCTGGTTCAAGAACTTTTCCCAATAAACTGTACTGCATGGATGTTTTCTTCGTCACTGCTGTGCTTTTCGAATGATGGCATATGGAATGCTTATACGCACTAATCTTCCTTCAGAATTTAATTCTGTAAAATTACTTGGAGGAAGTAGAAAAAGAATTCTCCATCTGTGTTGCCACACTTCTGTATTATGGTGGTTCTTCCACTGTTTGTTTTTGAGTGGTGCGCATTTTCAGATCAAGTAAGAAAAAAATCCAAATAAGCAAAAAAAAAAAACAAAAAAAAAACTCTGTTGTACTTTTACAGCTGCTTCTCGATACATCAATGTGCTGGAAGTGTAGCTATCCGCAGTGTTACTATTTATGGAAATAAGAGAGATAATAAAGACTACCTGGCTCCCTACCTTTAGAAGAATATCTCAAATGGCAACGCTGAGCCTCAAACACTTTTGCTTTGTAGAGCACCGCTTCTTAGCTTTCGCTTTAGTTTCCACAGCTGCATTTTTTTTTTTTATTGAATGTTGCCAAGAATGTCTGGATGTAGGAGGAACTGACACATCTGTGGATGACGGCTGTCTAAAATCCTTCAGTTTGACTTTGAAATGCATTGTTTCTTCATTTTTGGCACGCTCATCTAGATGTCAGAGGTTGTCTCTGATTGCAATGAACTCTGTTAAGGTTTTGCAACACCTCATCATGCTAAAGCAGAACAAAAACATCTGGACCGACTGAGTTTCGTCTTCAAACTCTATAATCGTTTGTGAAAATTATTTTGGAAATTCAAAATTTTTGATAAGTCTCACATGCGCCTACAGACAGCTACAACTGCAAATGTTATAAACACATTTTAGCTCCTCCTTTTGGTTTTGTTAACTATCAGTGCTCTCATGACAGATTTTCAAGCCACAGCTGCTAGTCATTCGTTTGAGCACCACTCGTGTAATTCATCGTTGTGTTTATTCAGCATCAAAAATCGAACAGATGGAAGAGAAAATTCATTGCATAATTACTGGGGTAGGTAGTTAGTTCAGAAAAAAAAATCCAAGTTCTGTGACTTTTTCTGGATTAAGGGGATCCTATGCAATCAGAAACTTATAATACAATCCCAACCCATTTTCACAACAGGACAGAACTGTTGTGAATCCATTTTGCAGGCTGACTTATTTAGATTAAAGAATAATGTTTTCCACGGGCACTGCTGTGTCCATTTAAAAGAGCCAGGAATACTTACTAACCCAGAGTGACTCACTCCAACTTCGGTGTGAGGTGTTACTTCACCCTCCTTCCTCCGTTTTGCCTCTGGATGGAAGGGCTTAGGCCCCGAGAGCCTGCAGGGCTATTTGCCCAGTGTAATTGCCTTTCAGCACCTTTCTATGGAGTGGTCAAGGCAGTCTGGCTGCGTGTCTTATTAAATGATGTCTGAATTAGCGCATGCTCTTACATGCAGTTAGGAGGCACAGTACAAGAAATTATAGAGAGAGACATTGATAAACTTGGTTTCTACCGACCGGCGTGTGTGTGTTGGTGTGTATATGTGTTTGCGAGGGATGTCCGTGCTGGAAGAATGTACTTATGCTCGTGTTTACACGTGCATATTGATGGGCTTGCCCATGAGCTAATGTATTTACAGTATGAGTTTGAGTTTCATTCATGAGTGTTTATTTATTATGAAGGTGGGATCACTCTCATTATGGAGCTCTGGGCCTCTCAGGAGGCTCTAAAGAGGAGATCAATGGGGATTCAGTGTGGAGAATTACCTCCAGTGCATAGCAACAAGCCAGACTGCTGACCAGTGGGAGATAAATACATACAATCAATGTTACATCGCTCTTTTTACACTCCTCCACGCTCCACTGTCTCACTCAGTGAGGACAAGGAATAAATTAACTACCTTAACTGCATGATTTTCTCATTCTTTGGAAAATGAGGTGACTGATCGATTTCTTGAAGGTTTCTCTTGTTGCACGTTGACGATATTTTGTGCCCTTCATGCCTCCCGAAGAAAGTCAATTGTTGTTTACCTTCTCTCCAAATGCATTAAGCTTACTGTAACCTTGTTAGCAAACCTGCCATGTTTCAGTTCTTTCATTTACTTTTTCTCCTGTTTTTTGTAGTCTTTTCAGGAGACAGACCAAAGAAGGCGGCCATTCGCAGGGGTTTCCAGTCATTACCGATGTCGCTTAATGCACTCCTTGTTTTTGTTTTGCTTCGTGTGGACTTCTTAAGATATAAAATAAGACAGGAAATGGGCCGTGGTCTAAGACAGGGACAAGGTTGGGCCACCGAGGACGGAGAGTAATTGGGCTACAACACAGAGAGCACCAATTACTTAGTTGTGCCTACCCAACTGGATAACAAAGGCAGACGGTTTAAAAGAGTTCATTCTGAGGCTCTGGGATTGTTAGGTTTTAACACATCAGAAAAGGAGCCCAGATACTTTGGCAGACCTACATTTTGCAGGCCAGGTATGAAAGGAAGAAAGCAATGCTGGCAAAACAGCTTTTACTTTAAAGAAATATAAAAACTGCAGATAAAAATGGTAGAGTCCTATTAATGCTTTAGTTTTAGGGCCAACGCATGCAGTGTGTCAGTTCTTACACTGATATTTTTGCCACTTTTTAATATAGATGTAAAAGTCATATCAAAAATAGAATGATAAGGTTATTGTTCATTTTTCTGGGAAAAATTTCACAGACTGCCTCGCACCTTACTGCTAAAACACTGCTTGACTCCTGCTCGCTGTTTTCTTTGCAACTGTCTGTCACATTCACTGCAGGCAGCTCCCAGGCTTCTGTAAACAATGAAGTCTGAGCGACCCTGATGAACAAACTAAGTAACAATGTCATTTCCAAATTACCCCATGCATCCTCCTCTCCATTATGCTCTATTAATGGAAAAAAATTGCAGCAAATATCAGACAATAACCATTTAATGGCCTGGATCCACATTTTTCTCCTGTCCTTGGCAAATAAATGTGATCCCTTCAGAAGATTGAACAGTTTCCATCCGTCTTGCTGGCGTCTGGTGCAGTTTGCTGCACAACAGCTTCTTATAGTCTTGGTTTAAAAGTGTGGCTGTGTGAAAAACTCCAAGAAGAGAGCTTCTTTTTGCCTTCTAGTTGCATGTGTTTATTTTATAGTGTGTTGTACAGAAACATATCTGATACAGCTAAATCAGTGATAGAACAGTCTTGACTAATATAAATTGGATGAGCAATGTGTTAAGCTATAACCAGCTAAACATGTGCAGTTAAATGGATTTTAATTTTTCAGAAGGGGCTTTCTAATGTTTTCATGAGTAAGGAGGGTCCTACCTGCAGTAGAAAACAATCAGCTCACTCTCAAGGACACAAAAAGTACATAATGCTTCTTTGTGTCACAAGCTGGCACAACAAAGGATGCACTCAACCTATTTTTGGGTCAGGTGCAGGATTCAGTGGTCTACAGTTTCCATTCCAGCTTAAATAAGTGGCAATAAGGCAATGATTTGTCAACCTGTCCATTCAAAAGAAAAGAGGAAGAGACAAGCTTGTAGTGATTTTTCACCAAGAATTTGATGCAGTTTTCTTGTCCTTTTTATTTCTGAGCAATAAATGCTCAAACTATGTGTACCAGCAATCTTCTCACACAGTATCTTCTTAAAACAAGCATTCTTGTTTTTCTTCACCTGGTTGTGGTTTGACTAGTTTTCTTTTTTGTTGTGTGCTTGGTACCACCATTTGAATATAAGGACGAAAACTTGCTTGTTCGTGCCTTATACATCTGCTCTGCCTATGACATATTTTTAGTCGTCTTTACCAGTCTCCTAAGGTCCGCCCGGCTTCTCAATGGACAAGCTGTAGTACACGCCTCTTCCATCAAAAATGATGGCGCCAAAAATACACCAGACAAAAGTAGACAACAGATAAAACCCCAAAACTGTAAATAATAGGTAACCCTCTGACTGGAATCCCAAAATTGAAGCCAGAGTGGGATCAGCTTCCCTGTCTTATGAATAAAAAGTTAACAAATCAGCCCATCATTGCCACCTAGGGCTGAAGGTAAAAACTGCAGACCCCTCAGTGAAATGCTGTGGAGCAGCTGAACTATGAACATGGCAACTGTTGCCAACACAGATGTGGAAAAAGATTGAACAACTACTTAGGAATTTAATTGTTGCACTTAGTGTTTATACCCACAGTCCTCATGGTCTGAAAAAGCTGGGCTACATAAGGTTGTCCACAGAAGGTCCTGGCAGACAGGTACAAAAGACTAAATTTACTAAACTCACACAAGCTTGCTAGATTTGTTTTAGGTTGGAGAATCAGTGACGATTTATGACAGGTCAACAGAAGAGTATTTGTTTGCTTGTAAAACCACAGAAACCCTGCAAGATTGATAGTGATATGACTGAAAGCTGCAGTATCTTGTGGTTTTTTTTTATAGTGTGTCATCATTGCGTCTTACAGTTACAGATGGCATTCCTTGTTACGACCTGAATGTTCATTATAAATTACTGTCTGACACTAAATTGACACTTAAATAAAATCCAATATGACCAGCTTGGTAATGTAAGGAATTTACAATAAAATAATGTGCTCAGTAAGATTAAATGCACAGAACTGTGTAGAGAAAGCAAACTCCATAATTGATGCGATCACAGTCACATATTTAAAGTGCAAGAAGTCCAGTTTGAAAAAAAAAGTAAGCTATACATTATAGCAGTGAGTTGTAACAACAGGAAAAAGCAGCATTAAATACAAATGCATGGGCTGGAATATTCAGCTAGACCAGTATCCACCAGCTGGCACCATCGTGGTGTGGGTGTGTTTAATTTGGGACACAGAGCATGCTCTCTTGGTGGTGCATTTTCTCAAAAATTAATTAAGCAGCAATTCCAGCTCAGCATATCCGCCACGATGACGCCACCTTTTGTGTTACCCGCCCTGTTCACAGTCGCAGTCCGGCTGCGATCACACTTGCTGAGAGCCTACCCCGTTGATGAACTTCCACATGAAACCCATGCACAGTATCTGTCACAGCGCGGCGTCAGCTGAGAGTCCTCTGTAGACACAGAGCTCTGCCCTCCAGCTGCAGCAGACACACCAACAGCCTGCTCTCTGCTGCAGCTGCTGGTCTGGCCACTCGTACTAGTTAGGTTTTTCTTTTTTTTTCCTCTCTTCTTTTTTAAATGAGAAGTCTCTTTTCAAGTTGGAATGGTCGTGACTTGAAAATGTGCTAAAGTATAAGATTTAGGAAAAAAAAGTACTGTGCAACAGTTTTAAATCCCCATTGATTTCTTTATACTTGAAATAGAAGCACCTTTCACTCCTCCTAGATCGCCCAACTTTTAAACAGAGAAATGAGGAACGGAAAAAATGAAAACCTTGAGCGATGAAACCTTTAAAATAATGTTATGATCAATCTCATGTGAAATTATGAAATGTCTTGCTAAGAGTATGCGTTTCGAATGACTCTCAGGTACCACCACACTAAAATTCAGCTCAATGTCAGAACAAATGACTGAGTTAAAGCAGTTTTGTGTTGGGTAATGTTAATTAGCTGTGGTGGCCATCTTGAATTGGACTGATTTTAAAAGTTAAACAGTTGAAAATGTACAGCCAATGATTACTTTCTGATAGTTTCATTAAGATCCAGTGGTTCATGAGTAAATGCCAACAGTTACTGCTAAATTTTTAAACAAAGATCTAGTGCAATAAGTAGCACTTGAAATATGTGTTGTGAATGACTCTCAGCTACAGTCACACCAAATATCAGCACAATATCTGTAAAATTGACTGAATTATAGCCACTTTGTGTTTCTCAGGGTCAGTTGACTGTGGTGGTCATCTTAAATTGTATTGGCACCAAAGGTTAATCAGTTGTAGATGTGCATCCAGTGAATCGTTTCTGAAAGTTTCCTAAAAATCAGACCAGTGGTTACAGACGGGCAAATGAACACACACAGATAGGCACAAGCAAAATCATTTTTGTCTGCATTTACCTTTTGGTGCCGGGAGGAATGGATAACACTCATCGTCTTGCATGTCATATTTCTAAATAAAGCTCAGAGTATGTGTTTGGGATGACTCTCTCAACTATTATGATGCCAAAGTTTAGCTTAATATTTGAGTTCTAACTAACTTTGTGGTTGTTAAGATTAATTAGCTGTAGCAGCTGTCTTAAATTGGATTGACTCAAAAAGTTCATCAAGAAGTACATCCAATGATTACCTGTGTTTGTTTTGTTAAAATCTATCAAGTGCTTCATGAAATATTCTGTTAACAGATAAACAGATATACAAGTTATTACATAATCACCCACCTTTCATGGTGGTGGGCGATAATTAAAGTTGGATTTGGACTTGTGAACAGGACTGTAGCTGAAACATTTTAGGTTTGCTTGTATGCATATTCACACCCACAACCAAATATAAAATTTTGTTAGGTTTGTGTTGTTTGTGTCTCTAGATCGACTCTGTAGTCAAGCTGGCCAACCATCTCAGCATGTCCTGTAAATCGTTTATTCGTTGCCATGGAAACTTTCTGCGCTTCATATGGAACATTACATTAACAGATTGATGTTAAAGTCTGGCTTCTTGGTAGCAAAGCATAAAGAAATAACTCAAGTCTTTAAAACTCTACTGTATGTTTAAGTGAAAAAAACATATTCTTTTGTTTAAAAAAACAACACTATTGATGCTGTAGGGCTGGTATCAAAAAGTTTCAGTACTGAACATTTATCTCGAACGGCTCTGTTTTAATTTGTTTTTACATCACAGCATGCTCTCGTGTTTGTGGGTGTAATGTAACAGAATCAAACACTGGTGGGATATTTTTTTTGTAATTTAACAAAGAAGAGTTTTAAAAGAAGTGCTCGCAGCTCTTACAGTCTGCTAGAAGAAAGAACGGACCCTGAACTACTGTATCTGCTTATAACTATATGCTGCTTAAGTATTACTGGCAGTTTGCATTAAGGAAATAAACATCAGAAAACTTCAGATCAGGTTTAGTTCACCTTGGCTAACAGATAACATTCATGTTTATTCTTGTATTCTATCACTCTGTCGATGCAGCAGGAAATGATCTTTTGAAAAGTGGATTTCTCTTTTCTCCCTCGGTACTTTACGAGAAAGCAAACTGCCTCTCTGCATCTATTGTGTTTCTTGTCTGTTTGTGTTTCATTCTTTTTTTCTGTTAAATCCCCATTCATACCCCGCTCCCCCCCACCCCGGTTCTCACACCAAAAAAACCCCAGACTCACAATGGCAGGAATCCTAAAATTTCCTCTTTCCTTCTCATACATCTTTCTCTTTAACTCAACGTTTTCCCGTTTTTCTCTCTGTCATTCTTATCTCGCGCCTAATCTGCCCTGCTTCTCTGCTCCCCGTTTCTCTCCCACATCACACAGGGCTATTTCATCAAGCGCCCTCAGATGTATATATTATAGAGGCCTGGTGCACGAATGTAAAGTCAGAGTCAAAGTCGCTTGTCTCCACATCACAACCTTTTCTTCCACCCGCGGTCCCCGAGCGCTCACTTATTCTGTGCTGTTTATGGAGTTGTTTCATCATGTCTTCTTACATGCATATTATAGAGGCCTGCCCTACGCAAGCAGCATGGCTCCGATGAAACAGCTGAATAATTTATCACTTCCAGTCTGCCTTGCCACACTTTAGAAAGTTTTCCCAACAAAGTCACAAAATTATTCATGCTATCTGCATCTTCTCGATGGGTGGGGCAAACCGGGCTAAAATTGTGAACATTCCAGCGTGCACGTTCTCTTTCCCAGCAATGTTTCCTCTTATTTTATTTTTTATATAATTATTATTGTTATAATTTCTGCAGCCACACACTGCATTTTAGGTTTTTTTGTTTTATTTTTTTCTGTCAGTGAAAATTCTCACATGGTAACGTCTTCCAAATACTTTATTTTGTTTTCTCCTTATGTTGTCTCTCTGCCCTTGAGGGTGATGCTCTATTTAAGGTTGTGTACTCTACAGTGTGGAAACAGCACTTTGGAATTGGGAGAAAAAAAAAATATATATATATTGTTTTGTTCTGCATAACCCTGCAGCATTATTTGCTTTGACATATGGAAACTAAGTTAATAATGGCAGCAAGAATAATATGTTTTATTTGGATAGCTCTGTTTATTGCTGCATTACAAAGTTCTTTACAGAAAATCTGTCAAAATTTAAAGGCCCAGAGAATATAAATGAGAGAAGAACTAATAGAAATATGCTAGATCAGAAAAGGGTATCAGTCCCCAAGTATATAGGACTTGGGGAATTATTTGATGCTTTTTTCGAAATAAAAGAAAAAAAAAATAGATTAACAAGAATAATTAAAGCATTTTTAGTATTTTTCACAAATTGTATATTTTTTAAAGGTACTCATTGCAAAGTAAGAAATAAAACTGGTGCTGTTTGAAAGAGTTTACTCTAGTAGTTTTCCAGATATGTTGACACAATTCTGAAATGTGGGTATGCACTTAATATAAACAAAGCACTTGGCTTAATCCATCAGAAATGAAGCGGAAGCCTGAGTCATGTGACTCACCTGCTGTACATTAGTCTGGCTGTAGTCTGTGTAGGTAAACAAACCAGTTTCGCCAGATCAGCCCATTGTCACTGATTCTGTTCATGACTTTTATGGACAGAATTTTTCGGTGCAGCTAGGAGGTGGAGGTGGTTCTGTTTGGTGGCTTTGGGATTCTGTATTTGCCATTTGCAGAAAATGTGTTTCTGCTGGCGTCATCGTGTTATGATCTCCTGCTCTCTCTGGAGCGGTTTGCAGCTGAGTGTGATGTCGCTGGGATGAAAATCAGTACCTCCAAATCTGAGGCCATGGTCCTCAGCCGGAGAAGGGTAGACTGCTGTCTCCAGATTGGGATTTAGGTGCTGCCTCAAGTGAAGGAGTTTAAGAATCTCAGGATCTTGTTCATGAGAGAGGGAAGAATGGAACATCAGATCTACAGGCGGCGGATTGGTGCGGCTTCCAAGGTATCGCATACTCTGTACTGGTGGTTGAGGTGAAGATGGATCTGAGCTGCAAGGCAAAGCTTTCTGTGTACCGGTCTGTCTACATTCCTACCCTCACCTATGATTATAAACTTTGAGAAGTGACCAAAGGAATGTGATCAGCCCCGGCTGAAAGGCTGAAAGGAGTTTTCTCCACAGGGTAGCAGGGCTCTCTCTTAGAGATAGGGTGAGAAGTTCAGTTATCTGGTAGCGACTCGAAGTAGATCCACTGCTCCTCCATATTGAGAGAAGCCAGATGAGGTGGTTCAGGTATCTTGTAAGGATGCCCCCAGGATGCCTCCCTACGGAGGTGTTCCGGGCATGTCCAACTGAAAGGAGAACCCGGGGAAGACCCAGGACATGCTGGAGAGACTATGTCTCATGGCTGGCCTGGGAATGCTTTGAAATCCTCCTGGAAGAGCTGGAAGAGGTGGCTGTGGGAAGAGATGTCTCAGCTTCCCTGCTCAAGCTGTTGCCCCCTGACATGAATCTGGCGGTTTATAATAGGTGGATACATTTGTGGTAGTTTGGGTCTAAAGTGTAAAACGTTCAACAGCTGGATCCAAACTTTTGTTTTGTTTTAAGATCATGGACATAACGTTATCTAAATAGCTAAAGCATATAAAGTACATTTGATTTAAGTAAGATTCTTTCATTTTTTTTCTTACATGTACAAATCAAATTGAGGTATATTAGCTTTTTTAGCCTCAGTTCTGTCAGCCTTTTGTGTGCAGCTCATTGACGAGTTTCATTGAGTGCTGCAATAATCTTCTCAAACCTGTCAGATTGCCTCCTGGCGAAGGCAAAATCGAGGAACATAAAAATAAATGATATCCTGATATCCAGACAGATTTAATTTAGCTGTTTCAGGGTTTTGATTCTTTGTTTGTTTGTTTTTGTTGAATTTTCAGTGCATTTAGTCGTGTCGTTTTAGTGTTGAGAGTCAGAAGTTCATCTCCTCCCAAATACCTTTCTAACCATTAAACAATAAATGGACTGTACTTATATAGTGCCTTTCCAGCCAACCAGTTTACTCAAAGTGCATTACAACACAATCTGACCTCATTTACCCATTCACACATTTATACATCATTCTTCTACATCTCTACAAAGCTAATCTGAATAAATCATTCTATAGAGTCTAATCAGTGCTTTAAACTCCATTCATACACCAATCGGACACACATCGGAGGCAATAAGGGCTTCAGTGTCTTGCCCTGGGACACTTTGACATGTGACTGCTGCCATGAATCAAAAAAAAAAAAAAAATTGGACGATGACTGCTTTAACCACTTAGCCCTATTAAGAAAAACAAAAAGCAGTCAAATGTTTAAAGAAGCAAAAGTAAATAAAATGAAATAGCTAAATTCTATTGTTCACTGATTAAATCAACAGATAGTAGAAGCAACATTTACTCTGCCACTTTGTCAGGTCACAGAACCTCAACTATTCACCTTTGAACTCTTAATGGTTGAAATCACAGGGTCCCATTTCCTAAGGAAGCCAAGCAGAGAATGTCTATTGTCTTTAGCCCCCCCTTCACTCATTCAGTACCCCCACCACACACACACACACACACACAGACACACACACGGCCTCTCTCCTCTGTTCACTCCACTCTTTCATTCTCCTCCTTGGCACTAGATTGCAATCAAGCAGCAGCAACGCCGGGAATGTTGGAAACAAGCATAAGTGGCAAGAACAACAGCAGTTAATGGTTAAAGTGGAGGCCATCTTTCACCAGATTAGACTAACCCTTTTCACTGATTAGACAAAGCACATTTTTCTGTGTGTGTGTATGACTGTGCACTCTATATCAAAATGATGGTATCTTTATTTAGTGTGCGTCCAATAGAGATTTTTAAGGGGGTAACGTTTTAATTCAGAACTGCAAATCCTACTTTGAAACTTAGCTTTTTAAATGAGGACCAGGAGGGCTTTACAATCCATCAACACAAAAAGTAAATCCACACTGTATTGTTTTTTGTTCATTCTAAAAGCAATGCATATATTGCTGTTTCTTAAGGAAACATTTAATATTAGAAAAGACTCGTTAAACCTAATCGTGCCACATACGGTTGTCATACAGGGATAACTGCAGCTGAAATGGGACGAGCCCATGTTTGTTATTGAGTGGAGCTCCTGCTCTCAATAATCACTCTGTAAGACAGGTTATATCATCAGCAGCTTGTCTCATCTTGAGTTTTGTGTGAGAATTTAATCAAGTACAACCAAAAAACATCTGCCCAAAGCAGCTGGTCTAGTTTTTCACTGTTCATCCAGAGCTAATTTGATATTCACAATGCTTTTTCTCGGTTAAAAGCCGAGAAAAATCAAAATAGTTTTGCTTATAGTTTACTGAGTTTTTCTTATTTCTAGAGTGTGGGTTCTCAGATCGTTACAATAGCTGCTGGACTACAAACCAGGCGTCTTGGTTTTGTTCATTGTAGACACCAAAGGGCACTTTGGTGTTAAAATTAGGGACTGATTGTTTGTGTTATCTAATCTCTTTATGGATTGTGTCTTGTTCTCCAGTGTGTGGACACCAGGCCAAATAGTAGCTAATCTTGTAGCAACAGTGTTAAAACTAATGGAGAATAAAATATTACATGAGACTGTTGTTATGGCACACTTTAGAAAAAAAATGTGGTAAAAAGCCTCGTCTACACTAATCCGGATACTGTTAAAAATGTTTTTCAAAGTGGAGGTTTGCAAAACCTCAGTTTATGGTGGATCTTTGTGTACGGGAGATACAGAACTTTTCCGAAGCATTGACTGTTTATGCTTACTATCACTTTACAGCAAAAAAAAACAACAATGGTGCTGTTTTAAACCAAGTTTATTCTATGTCTGTATTGCTTTATCTTGATCTTGTCACCGCTACACTTTGACTGTGTCCTGAAATAGTTCATAATTGAAAGGATATTTTAAATGGCATTAAAGAAAGCCACAACTGCTTTGGAAAGATGTTTACCTAAAGATAAGCATGTTCTTTCTCTGATTTGAAATGCTGTTAATGTGGATGTTCTCACCACCTTATGACATCTTATAATATTACAACAATTTTATTAGAACGTAGACGGAGAAAAAAATACGAATGGAGAAAAATGTATTTATTAAAAAAAAATAGGAGTAGTGTAAATGGGGCCTAAGGTCCACTTTCAATGGCTCATAATTTTCTCATAAATCTGGAAAATCATAAATATAACAACAACTGATGTTTTATTATACTGCAACTTTTTAGACCTGGTCAACAGTAATGGCAGAATGAAAAAAAAATCCTTTGTTGAATCTCAGTTTAAATCTGTTTACGGGTATTTTCACACAGTGTATTTGTCCATACACTTCCTGTCATATAACCCTTTACGCCAATAAACATTGCTATGAAATGCATCCTAAATACACAGTGTGTTTAACACCTTAGTCCACACTCCCACTCTGTGTGCACTCCCTCTTTGCCCATCTCCCTCTTCTCCAAATAGATTATGGCACAGTTGTCTCAGCAGAGACTGAACTCTGCCTCTGAGAGTGTGCTGCACCTGTTCTTTGCCTGCACTGTGTCCTTATCAATTGGTTAGCCCCGGCCAGACCCCCTGTGTGTATCTGCC
>NC_051432.1:7569035-7744226 GCF_001649575.2 Kryptolebias marmoratus
AGAGGCCAAAGTAAACAGGCCGAGCCAGAACAATAGGTTGGAGGGAAAGCCCCAAGCACCGCAGGAAGTAGATACAATAAAGAGCGGAGGTGGCACAGCATGACAAATTTACTGCACTTTTTTAGATTTTAACTTATAAACATTAAAAAAAACCCACAAAGGTTATAAAAAAAGAATTTCAGTACATTGTCGTCAAACATAAAAAACAGTTATGAATAGCCACTTGCGACATGCTACAACTCACCTTCTGAAAAACATAATTTTCCTGGATCCACTTTTTTGTATTCATACCAGTCGTCGCCACAAAATTATCATAAATATATCAAGACACGAAAAAAAGCAGTCTCTGCTTTTAAGAAATACGATGTTGACTCCTCATAAGACAGAACAAAACAATAGAAAATAGTTGTCCTATTAGCTTCTTGCTTTGAACACGGGGCCTTCGAACGATTAGGAAAGCAGCATAGAATTGTCAAACTTGCTGCAGGTGTCTCCATTCACAGCAGAGGGACGGCATGATTATGAAACCATCAGGCGGGCCAACGAGGCTGAGCAGCCATGTTGGCGTGTGTGTGAAACATTAGCTGTGGAATGGGCCGATGCCTAGCAGCCATTTTGAAGGAGGCTCTGTTGGTTGAGGTTGTTCTTTTTTTATCTTAAAGCATCACTGCTTTGAAGTGCATTCTGTCTTATCAGCAGGCTTGAGCCACTCGCCACAAGCTCTGTGTGTGTACCGAGGAGCGCTTTTCTGTTCAAGTGTGCGAAAACACTAAGTGCCTGTAGACTTGTGTGTAAGTTTGTGTGCTCACTCCAGCCATAGGGGTTGTGTGTTATCACAGTTTGCAGCCCCTTTCAGTGTGTGTGTGCGCGCTGCTATCTAGCCTAGAAAGCTTTGTGCCTTTTCCCCAACCCTAGTCAGATTATCATTTTGCTATTACCCTGCTGGATACATCCCTCCCTGCTGTTCGAGATGGTTTATGTATATGTGTGTGTGTGTGCAGCTGAACGGAGGAAGTAACTCATAAGCAAGTTATAATCGTCATGCATATTAAGAAGTAGAGTTGACACTTCATCTCACTTCCAAACAAACTTTTGTCTTATTTCAAATCCCCCTCGCCTTTGCCTCCGTTTCTTCTGCCGCTGCCTGTCTGTTGTTTCTCTGACAGAAACTTGCCAGGAGAAGTTCCTATTTTCCCTCTCCTCTCTCCTCTCTCCTCCCCTGCCTTCCGTTCTTCTTTTTTTTTTTCTGCTGTGGATTTATGATCCCTCTGTTTACCAAGCAAGGAGTCAACAGGAGCATTCTGGGCAACAGAGCGAAGGCAGAGACAGGCAGCCGTACCCAAACAGAGAAACACTGCCACACAGCCATATTCACACACACACACACACACACACATGCACACACACACATTCACACATTCACACAGTCTCAGCTGCATGTTAGATGACGGCATTGATGTGGCCCCTCCACTGTGGTGACAGGTGACGTCTTCAGGAACAAGTTTACTGCTTGGTTGCCATGGTTTCACTTTTCCCTTCTTGGTTCAGGAGAATAGAATAGAATAGATTAGGGTGGCTGGACAGGACTAGGCTATGTTAGAACAGAATAAAATTAAATCAAATCAAATTAAACTGATTTTAATTGAATTGATAATCAAACTCAATTGAACTGACCTAAATCAAATCTAACTGAATTGAAATAAGTTTAATGAAGTTGAACTAAATTTAAAGTTTATTTTGAATTGGTTTACTCAAGTAGTTTTCCAGATATATTGATATCTAATTCTGGAATGCAGGTACGCATTAAATGTAAACAAAGCACTCGGCTTAATCCACTAAAACCTACATGGAAGCTTGAGTCACACCTCCATGCTTTACTCAATATATCTTTGCTTAAATACCAATACATCAAAAACTGTCTGACTTCTTGATCCCTAATGGCTCTTCCGTGGACGTCGCCATTGTTAGCCTGTTTTCAGTCACTTCGGCCGTTTCTTTTAGGAGACAAACACATGGCAGTTGGCAGCCGTTCACAAATTGTGCTTACAGGTATTTGTTTTAGGACACATTAACCCAATCGATACGAGAGAAAATATTGTGAGGATTTTGTTCATTACTTTATTATTTATTTATTGTTTGAAAAAGTCTGTATCACTTTGCAAAGAGAAGCTTTTACCAAATCAAAAAGGAGGAAAACGGAATTGAACTGAATCGAATTAGGTGTCAGTCCAGTCAAATAAAATATTTAGACATTTGTTGTTCATTTTTCTGTTCTCTCAGAGTGGCTTTAGTTTTATATTGTTGTAAAAGCTAAGTCTGGTGTTTGTGTTAGAGAAGGATTGTTTTTGTTCTGCTTTTCTCAGTCGTATCACGAAGCTTTCCTCCTCCATTGACAAATAACTTAGTATGATTCAGCTTTAATATACTACTGTGATCAAATAGTTTACTGCTGTACAGTTACATCAGCATCACAGCTGTTTTTTTATTATTCTAAAAGAATAATTACTTTTATATAAACTTGACTTATGTCACACTACAAGCCACATTTTGTCATTCACACACAAATTCCGACAGCATTTCCTGTTTTGGAAAGGCAGCAACTTCAATAAGTACTTTTTTTTGTACATACTGTACACACATTTACAGATCACTTAGTGGACTGTCTTGGCCAAGTACATTTCAGCATGGAGAATGAATAATCAAACCACCAGTGGCGGGCCGTGCAATTCACACCTAGGCCTTCAGTAGAGCTCCGTCTGAATCAATCCACCCTCAATAACAATTTCAAGGCTATAAAAAACATCTTTTTATGCAGAAATGCAGTATCAGGAGTTGTTGCATCGCAGATAGATAACTCGTTTAGCCAGAATAAATGCATTTACTGAAGAAACAAACCCGGGGTGCACAAATCTCCTACTGCAGCTTCAGCTACGACACACGTAAAAAAAAAGCATTATTAACAACCTCATAAAATTGTAATATTGTTTATTTATTTTTAAAGCTTTTTTTTTGGGGGGGGGGCTTTTTATGCCTTTTACTGGACAGGACAGATGAAGAGAGACAGGAAACCGGAATTAGAGATAGAGAAAATGACACGCAGTAAAGGGCCGTCCGACGCGGGGATTTAAACTGGGGCTGCTTGCAGCGAGGACTGTAGGCTCTATACACAGGGCGCTCGCACAACCCACCCCATACCATCATTTATAAAATATAAAATAGCAACATTTCACTCACCAAAAATGTCTTTACTTGAACACAAAATCCATCCTCCTTTCTTTCCTCAAGAATACTTCAATTACTCTGTCGTACAGATTAGCCGTGCGTTTCAGTTCCATCAAGAAGTCCTTTTCTATGGCCATCGAAGCTAATGCTGAAAGTCGAGCCTGCCCTGTCGTATTTCTGGCATAAGTTTCGCATAAGGTCGGAGTTGACCGACCTTTCTTAATGATGTCCAGCTTTTCTTGAAAAGTCCGTCTTGAAAATGGCTTTGATAATAAATCTGCAACCAAATCCATTTCTTCTCCTCCTTCAGCCATTTTGGGTTGACAAAACAGCGATCAAATCAACACAACTATATATTTTTGCTCGTGCAGCTCACAAATACGGTTTGCTAGGTCTGGCTAGTACGCTCTCTGACTATCCAATCAAAGAGTACGAATGTGCTGACGTCACCGTACGCCTGCTAGAGGGCCCTGGTGTAGCCAACTCAATATCTGATTGGTTGAAGAAACAGCTTGGTTGACACTTATTTTATACTACAGGGCCCGCAGAACTGATTGTGAAGGCCTCCAGGCAGATTTCTTTGACCCTGGCAACAAATGATTGCTGAAATGTGATTGGTTGAATGCTTTAATATAAAAATCCATGCCTGGAAACAGCGCAACCAAGGGAAAGGCTATGAAAGGAAGCAGACCGACCATTTGGAATTATTATTGAATAACAAATATCTGAATAATAATTATTCAGATTATTATCTGAATAATTATTATTATCTGAATAATTATTATTATCTGAATAATAATTATTCAGATATTTGTTAGGCCAGCAGAGAAGGCCTTGCAGGCCCTGACGGCCCACCACTGCAAACCACCAACCTTCCAGTTGACTGAGGACTGTTTATTTTATGTTTTTATTTTGTCATATGTGCTAAACATATACTGTAATTAATGCTGTAACAAGTAACATTTACAAAAAAATAAAAAATAACCTCAAACTTATTCCTTGACCCGAGTCAGGGCTGTTTATGCTGCTGTGGGAACTTGTTCTCAGGGCAGGAAGCCAAAATAAAATGCAGCAATGCGCTAGGGCTTTTTTATAAAAAGAAGAAAAATTTTAAAATAATTTTACATTTTTGCAGGGTCGTAAATTTCTCTTCCCACTCCTGGAATGTGAAGATAGTAAATCTAGTAAATGAAGCAGAATTATGAGGATAGTTCACCCACAGATGTGTGCAAAATATAGATATAATTCAGCACTTCTTGTACTTCTTTACTTGTTTTGTTGCCATCATTTTTTGGGGGGAAAAAAATGGAGATTATTTAAGTTAGCTGAGGCTGTCATAAGGCATTTACCCAAGGCCTCCTACACTTAAATGCAGGCAGATATGTCAGCCCCCACAAGTATAACCTCGCCTTCTTCTCCATAAATGTTTCATGAACCTGTTATGTCATGCTCCTGTAGTTCCCTACAGCCTTGAGAGATGCGAGTGATGAATTCATCACATCGCGAGATAAAGTGCTGCAAAAGAGCAAGAAAAACGGATGACAAAATAACGGCACAGGACATAAAAGATGGTGTAGATGAATATGTAATTTGATATTGGCAGAACAAAGAGCATGTCAGAACGGAAACGAGAGTCGTGAGCGTGCGACAACAACAGCAAGAAGTACAGTGAAAAGTGTCAGAGAAGAGGAGAGAAAGAAGGGAGGGAAAGGAAGACAGAGATTCACTGGCAGTGAAGTGCTGTGGACCTTTGCCTGTGATGCTTTCAGACATTTTTTTGTTACCTCGCCGGTAAGCTGCCAGCCGCTGTGTTTTCTGGCCTGTACTCAAATGACAGCAGACATCAACCTCAGGCACACACACACACACATACACACACCATTACTCTTCTATTGTTGTGGCAGGGCCCCTAATGGAGCTTCCCATTTGAGTCCAGATAGGCACACGCGGGCGTCTGTTTCGTAAGTACACACGCTCACACAAACACAGGCAGATTGACAGCTAGGCCGCGGCTGCCACGGATGATTGATGGCAGTGTTCCTCGGAGAATGCACGAGGCAGGGCAGCAGAGATTTCGGGATTGGGGGAGCAGCACAGTTTAGGTACAGAAACACTCCATTGAGCTGCGGTGGGGAACAGAACGTACGGGATGTTACGCGGCTGTCAGTCAAGCGGGCAGACGGAAAGATGGAGGAGGACAGGAAAGACGGTGGGAAGCGTACGGCGTCTTTAACGAAACCTTAAAATCCACAGGACGGGTTTTTTTCCTTTCACGCAAAATGATATGAACGGCCGCTCTTTCTTAGCACCTTCACACTTTATTCTCCACTCTCACACCTTCCCGTCACCCTCAAAGGAACAAATGTGCAACAAGATGAAAAAAAAGAGACTTTAAAAAAGATATAAATTGCTCAAAACACCGCAGGAGAAAGAAAGTTCTGTGCGAACACCCTAAAGCATGCCTTGTGGAAATCCAATCCCTTCAGGTTTAGTTCTTGTTGTTGCCTCTAATTATACCCTAACAGCTCACTGTACACTTTATATACAATTTCAGGAAAACTTCTATTGACCCATTGCACAACTATACGCCAAGCTATAATGAGCTATAATGGTCAAATTCTTACAATTACAGTTTTTTCCTTTTTTTTTTTTTCTCCCGACAAACTCCACCGAGAGTTGACAAATCTGTAAAGCTGCAGCAGCAATGACCACCTGTATATATTATAGCCCAAGGCGGATCAGGAAGAAAACAAGCGCATATACTTTCCGCCTTCGCTGAAAATCAAAAAATCAATCATTTTAACATCAGGCTAGACTTTAAGCTGTGAAAGGTAACTTTATGTTACCTTTTTTTTTTAATTTATATATATCTTCTGGCTGAAACTAATGGCTAAAGTTTTGACACCTGAAAAGACTTTGTGAAAGGGCTTCATGATCGAGCCGGGGTCAGTTTTTCTGATTAGGTGCAGCAGGTTGTAATGAATTTGTTGAAAAATACTTTCAGTAACTCAAGCCTGTGAGAGTTTCTGCTCTAATAGCTGAGTGATTTAGAGAAGCTACAGTTGTTTGTATGCCTGCTTGTTTTTGTGTACCCTTCTAAACAAACCGTATGTCTCCGTTAATTTTTTTTTGTCATATTTATTTGTGACATAGCTTTGTCGTCAAAAAAAATATTGGTAAAAGTAAAGTCTATGAAATAGTAAGTTTCCCCAGAGCGACTTTTATAGGACAGAAAAAATCTTACAATTTTAAACTTAGTTTACTAATGTCATATTTTTGCAGCAATTTTTTCTGAGTGAAATTCATGTATTTTATTATTAAATTATTATCTTTTTTTATATAGAGCAATGCTGTGTTTATTTATGTGAAGGGGCCGAGACTTAAAACTTATTGATCTCATTCTTCTTTTAGCTTCAAGTCAGAGATTTAGATATATACAGTCTATGGATTATTCCAGCAGAAGTACTAAAGCGTTCCTACTGGAAGTGTTCTTAACTGCACCTGAGATGCTACAGCTAGCTGCTGCTGTTGATACTTGCACTTGAAAGTAACCATCGAATTTATTCCGACTGAAGTAGTTTTATTATAGCGTCCGTCTACTTTGCTCTTGACCACCTTTGAATAAGCCATTAGCTGACTAATCCAGTCAGAGTTAAACTCCATTTCTCCAAATTGAGGTAATTCAAAGAGCAATCTATAACGAGTAAGATAATAATTGTTCATAAACCCACTTCAAACAATCAGAGCTATAGCTTTAATGAGCTGGAACACAGGTTCCACCTGTGCAAAGCTTTCTGATTCAACTTCATGCAAATGAAAAGAACAAATGTGAGAAATAAACAAAAGGTTATCTACACCTGACAAACATGTCCGCTGTTAGTCTTTCTTCCCTTTCTCTTATCCTGTCATTCTTCCTAGTTCTCCCTTAAACACAGTCAGTGTGAATACGATGAAATATTGACAATAAAGTAGCCTTCCTGCCTCTTGTGATGTCATTATGTCATGAATCATGCAGGACACTGATTTATTTATTTATTTTTCCCCTACAAGTTAGTCTGCAAGAACCACTGCTGTGCTCTGGTCTCTTACAAACTGGGAATCTTTTGCAGGACAATTATTGCTCCCATTTAGGACCGTTTTTTTTAAATTTATTTCAGCTTGGAAGTGAGTGCCACCTATTTTAGCTTGCACGTCTTTGCACGTTTTCCGCTGTATTATTGTTCACAGAAGTTAAAGAAATGTCACACACTCAGAAGTGATGAAAAACCTCCCAAGGATCTGACGTGTGGCAGCAGTGATAAAAGATGAAACAGTTACATTTGAAAGTCTTCAGAAACACGAGATACTCACTGTCACAGCATTTTAGAGCTGTTTAATCAATGCCTGCAAATGTGTTTGTGCCTGGACCATTTTCATTTTTGCTTGTAGAGTCACTGTTTACATCATTAAAGACTTAGCATTCCTTAAAGGAATCCATATAACCTGCTACCTTTCATGTCAGAGGTTTCCAGCTGAGAGACTCTTATCATGAAAACTGGTGGAAAGTAAGCCTTTTTGGTCAAATCTTGAAAATATCGTCATGGGTGGTTGATACTGCGGATCCCGACTGATCTCTTAGCACTAAAGTTTCATTAAAGCCCATCCAGTGGATTATAAGATATTTTGCTAACAGGCAGACAAGGTGGACTCCAACAGTTAAGGTCAAAGTTTTGAACAAAGACCTCACAGAATCTGTTAAGGCTGGGAATGTGTTGTGGATAATTCTCAGCTATTACCACACCAAATTTTAGCTTAATATCTGTAAAACTGACTGAGTTAAATACAGTTTTTGTGATTTCTAATTTGATTAGCTGTGGCAGCCATCTTGGTTTGTGTTGATTGCAGGCAGAGGCAGTTACATTCTCTGCCTTTCTTTTGTTCCAGGGCAATAATAGAAATGATTACCTAATTGCCGGTAATCGTGTCGTTTTAAATTTTAAAACCTAATCTGGAAATCCTAGGCTCATAAACAAAAAGAAACACTTAATTCAGGTTGAAAAACACAAATTTGCACAATTCTGTATTCTTTTCATTGCACTTTAGAAACTAATTAATCAGTATTTTTTTTTTTTTTCTTCTTCAGATTACCGTCCACCTCCCATGCTCCCACCAAACCGAGGAGGGTCAGGAGGGGGTTCGATGGGAGGAGGAGGTTCCTCCTCCTCTTCAACCAGCCGCGCCACCACCACCCGATCTCCTCCCTACTACACCACCCCGAGGCCCCTCCTCACCACCTCCCCGGGCCAGCGCTACAGGACCACCACCACTGTCCGCCAGCCCATCCTGGTTCCTGCCGGAGGCTCGTCTTCTGACACCAATCAGATTCCCGACACCAATCAGAAAGGTGGACGAAGCCCGCCTGTGCAGGTCCCTCCAGCGGCTCCGCAGCCTCCTGCCCTGCCTCCCCAGGACTTCTGCAGCCCGAGGGTAACAGCTGACATATCGTGGCCAAGGACACAGCAGGGCCAGACAGCCAAACAGCCCTGTCCTGTCGGCACGCTGGGTAAGGAAGGTGCAGAGTTAGGAAGATAACACAGGGGCTACTGAACGTGACCAGTTACACTTTTAAAGGGAGCATTTTCTGAACAAATGCAGGGTGATTGCCGAGTGCTGAATGACTTCTGCAATTTGCTAAAGCAGCTGAAACTGAGTTGCTGAAGTTAAAACAAGCAAAACAGAATTCAAAATGAGCAAAATGAGAGCTGAAACGATCCCAACATGCACTCAAACAATTAATAAATATTCTAAGACGAGCAGAGCACACGCTAAATTGAGCAGAACAACAAAAAGCTAAAATTAGCAGAGCAGTAGTAAAACGTGAAAGCCAGTAAAACCATAAAGAAGCTAAAATTGACTAAACTCCTGCTTAAATCTTTAAGTAGTTTATCTGTAGCTAAAATCTAAAATCAGCAAAGCAGTAGCGACAATTTACCCATTATATCTGAAAGAAAATATTAGCAAAAACAACAGCTAAAAGCTAAAATTAGCCAAACAGTACCAAATAACTAAATTTAGCGAAATTGTAGCTAAAAGCTAAAATTAGGGGAAAAAAAGGGAGCGGCGTAACCCTAAGATCAGCAAAACTGTAGCTAAGAGATAAGAGAGGCAAAATAGTCACTAAAGGTCAAAATTAGCAAACCAAGAAGACAAAAATAAAGCAAGCATGCTGTTTGAGTATGAAGTGAATTTAAAAGAGAATGATGTTTTGAGGGAACTGAAGCAATCTCAATATACGTTTATGAGAAGAGTCCTTGTAAGCACACCATTCCTGATCAAGCTGAACGTTTTGATATTTCAACAGTTAAAACAGCACAAAGCACAAAGAAGTAGTTTAATTGCAAAAATACATACAGAAGAAACTACAAACAAGAAAATAATAATGTAAATGCTGACTCAGCATTCACACTAAAATTGTCCTGTCAGTTCTGTTGTTCTTCTGCGTTGGTTCTCAAGCTCTTATTAACTGCATTCTTCTACTTGGCACACTGCAGTAAACATTCGTAATCATGCTGAGGATGATACACTCGCAAAGATGAAAACATTTCCATTTAAAAATAACATTACAGTAATTAAATACATATGCAAATGCAGCAGAAATTAGACCGTACGATTGCAGTGCTCTTCTCCAAAAACGTATATACAAACGCCAACAAATACGCACAAAAACAGAAAAATGATAAATATTTAAACACCATGTATTCGTCCTCTTTTTTTTAATTAGCTGCAGAGGAGCATTGTGGAAAAATCTCACAACACACATTCAAGGAACAAGTTTTCTAATTTCCTCCCTGCTCACACAGGCAAACAGTGCAAACTCAAAATGCCGAGCGGCACCAGAGTCTTCCTGTCTCCTGGTGAATGTCAGGCTCGTCTCACCCTGTTTGCTCGGCTTGTCTTGCAGGAGTGGCTACGTTCGTATGCGTGGCCCATGTGAGCTACTGGGATCCCCAAGGCCCTGACCTCAGCAACTGCACGTCACCCTGGGTCAACCACATCATGCAGAAAGTAAGTCTGAATGCTGCTCATGGCTATCGTAGCTCCCGGTGAGCCCTGGTTTAGAGGGGTGTGCGTGTGTGTGTGTGTGTATCCCTGGAGCAGTTTTTCTCACCCATGAAGAAGCGTTAGCCACAGGGAAAGAGTTAGGCCTCGCATCCATCTTCATTCTTTAACCCCGAAGTCATGTTTTAGTTCTGACATTCATAGCTTTAAGGAAGTGGAAATGTCTAATAAGGTCATGTATTCACAGTGGGTTATTATGACAAAAGGTCAACCAGATGATGAAATGCTAATGTTCCTCATCGGTTCAAGGAGAGAAACACTGTTTGATTCTCTAAGATAGTTTTGGTATAAAAAGTATAGTGGCCCTGAAGGGTAACAGCTAAGCCGAAAATGTTTTTCTCATCTTTCTGAACTGACTTCTTCATTTAGCAGACTACATTTATTGAACCTTAAACCATAGTTTTTATATTTATAGAGCCCGTTCAGCTCACATCAGAGAACCACGTGATCTATGCTTATTCTTCATGTTGTACAGCGAGCTTCCTTTGTTGGTTTATTCCTGGTGAAAGTGGGAACTTTCCCCCTAACATCATCAAAATAATCCTTCAACAATACGCTGTACAAACCATCAGGGGAACATTTCATTGACAAAACAGAAACTATTGGCTGCAATACCAATAGTAAATTGTGAGCCGGGCATGCTGCTCCTACCAGTTGAATGGTTTATGAAGGTCCTCAGCCATGGGTCTGAAGGAGCACCGAGATGATAAATTTTGACTATGTTGAGAATGTTTGTGTAGTAACAGTGGTTCTGGCTTATTCTTTGGTACCTGGGATCCCGCTCTTCTGCCTATTGCTCTCCCAGGTCTCCAGTGAGGGATGCTCCTTCCCATTACTTGGGCAGCTTCTTTCCTAGTTCCTCGACTTTGATGCTGCCTGAATAAAACTCCTAGCGACTACCTACTGAATGTATGTCCCTGACTGCCTTCATCTTAAAGTCTGAGATCCTGGCATCCTGTTTTAGGGCTAAATGAGGTTTAACTACAGTCTGTGCATGGTTTGGTGTGAGGTGCAGTATGCCAGTGCCCCACAATTTGGGATCAAACTTCAGAACTCAGTGTCTAGTGTGGTGCTTTTGTCTCGTCCTAGCGTTTGCCTGAGAATAATGTCCACAGCACCAATGCTATGATAAATGCTTGTTGCAGTATTCAGTGCAGGGCAAATGGCTGGAATAAACAGTCTTGGCAGTGTTACTGCACAGACTTTATACCTGTTTCTCAAATGAGGGACAAAAAAGCGGAACTTATCAAAATCCCCCTAAAATTCACATACTTTTCTGGTAATTCTCAGTTTTGATCAAATGCCAATTTTTAGATTTGAATTTGATTTATTTTTTTAAATGTCTTTTTTTTTTTAGAACACAGCATTTCAAAAAAAAAAAAAGAAACGTTTTTTCAGATCACTTTTACCAAAAAATGTTTCTCTGATTAGCGATTTGTTTTGGCAATGCTTTATTTGTTTCTTTGAGAATTTGGAAGACACCCAAAAATCTAAATGTAGCTCATTATTTTAACTTGCAGCTGATGTATTTTGCCCCGACGTTTGGATTGTAGGGAAACTGCCAGGTTGAGGGAGACCACAGCCATCCACAGAAGTAGTGACACCTCCACCGATTAGCCACAACACTATAACGACCTGTTAAGTGTTTCATGCTGCAGGTTCTCCTCATGCACACCGACACACACATCTTGGACCAGGCAGGGTGAGGATGATGACTGGTGTTAGATGCTTGCAATAAATTCATGTGATTGGTACAGTGAGATGTTTGCTCCAAAAAGATGCCATCAAACCTCATCAGACTGGTATGTGGGTGGACACCTCTGAACCATTTCTGTCTTGAAGCCCTTCCTAATGGTGGACAGTGTCAGCATAACATTCATGTTAATGCCAAGAGCTTTTAGAATGTTGCACTGAAATGAGATGAGCTTTGCTGCTAACTTTACATGTCATTGGTTTTATTTTTGTGGCTGACATATCCTCCATACTGAAAACATGGAGCTGTCAGCCATATTAAAGGTTTTCAAATGGTGGACCAGGGTCCAGATTCATATTGTTCTCCTTTTGCAAACTTTCCCTTTACTTCTCACCTTGTCCAACTCTTTTCTTTTTCTCCAAACCTCCATCCATCTTTGTGCTACTCTGTGCCTTCCTCCTCCGCTGCCATCCTCTTTTTTTTGCTCGCAGCTTCGCTCAGGCGAGACGGCAGCGATTGTGGCCAGGGAGCTGGCAGAGCAGACCAAAGGCCTTCTGCGTCCTGGCGATGTGCCATCCACGGTGCGTGCCATGGCCCAACTAGTGGAACTGTTGGATGTCCAGCTCAGGAACCTCACCCCCGGAGGCAAAGACAGCGCTGCCCGCAGCCTCACTAAGGTACTGCTGCCTAAAGAAGCAGGGGTGTATAACGAATGAGAGAGTGAAACAAAGATTTCTCTACAAGGATCAGTATTCACATGCTTAGCGTTCACACAAGATAAATAGTATGTTTCTTTGTTTCTGTCTCACGCTCAATCTCAAGGGGTTAAAAAAAATCGTCTTTGTGCAGAGTTTGATAAAGAAGCAAAGATAACAATGTAGATTTCCACATGATAAATAGCTGCTTTAAGATTTTCCTTTTTCATCCTCCTCCGCGTGTGGCTCTTTGTAACAAGTTTTGCCTTTCTGGAGATAGATAACTGCTTTTAGTCTTTGGCAGGGTTGGTCAACTCCTTTCAGATCGGGGCCAAAATTGAATAAAACTGTTTCAGTTAATATTATAACAGACAGCGACGACCCAGGGACAGATTTTACGTCATCAATCATTTAATGAACTCCGGGTTTGTGAGCTGCAGCTTTTTAGATGTTGTTGACAATCAGGATCGAGTCCCGCTGCAGAATTACATTAACTGGAACCGTGTTTAAGTGGATATCTGGCAGGAGTTAGTCAGACAGCTCGCGACTTCCTGACAGATGAGCCCGACTCGGCTGGTCGTTTGTTGCACAGAATCATCTAGAAATTACGTGGAACCTGTTCGGATAAAGGGCAGTGACTTTTAAAATGTACTAAGCAGGTGATTGGATGAAGAATCTGATCCATTAAAGGAGCCAATATGTCAGGACGAACCACCTACTTGTGTTTAAGGGACAGATCTTAAATTCTGCAATGTTGATTTCTCCCGTGACTACAGCCATGGACTATTCGTTGAGTGCCTCTTCTGAGGTTAGCAGTGGCAGACTGAATTTAAATTTGGTGTATTTTTATTCAGCTTTATCACCCATCAGAGGTTGTCCACACTGGAGCAGCGTTTTGTGAATGTGCTCGTGCTTTTTATCGTTTCAGCCTTGCGTCCACACGTAAAAGGCGTTTTAGGTTTGGCGTTTACATTTCTCACACCCAGCGTGCGAGCCTTGTGCACATGCTCCACACCCTGTTTCCTGTTTTTGTTCAAAACTTTTTTAGCAGTGTTGCAGCGCCACATACAGGCCTGGCATAGTTACTACATTGTTTTGGGTCGTTCTTGGTGTTTTTGTGTAGATGAACACATTTGGTGCCGTGTTTACAATGCCGTGTTACAGTCTTTACTTCCTTTAGCTTCACAATGAATTTTACACCCCTTCTTCTTCCCGTAAATGATGGTGTAACTCTTTGAAAAAATAAATACAATCTGCACAAAATTCTGGTAAAATAACTTATTGCAATCTGTGTTTTGCTACTGACCAAAACAAAAGCCTTGGAATTAAAACATTCCTCCTGATTTTAATAAAATCCTAATTATATTTATCTAATTGAGCGATGTACTAATCTATAAAGGTAAATTCTGTGGGGAAATTGAAAAAACGAACGAGTGGCTTTGTAATTAATGCCATAAATTCACTTGACAGTAGATGCAGGGACTGAGTCAATGTGGAAGAATGAAGAAAGGGGAGGGAGGATTACAATACACAAAGGCCACTGAAATGTGCATGTGTGTAAATGAGAGGTGTTACATTGCTAACAGCTGAACTGTTTGAATTTGCAGCTTCAGAAGAGAGAAAGGTCCTGCAGGTTTTTCACACAGGTATTTCCTCTTCCTGGTTTGGTTGATTGCTTTGCCACACCATTATCCCATGTGTGTTTGTGGTTTTTCTTTTTTTGTGTGTGTGTTCTTTGCTTTTGTTTAATGCTACGCATGTATTTTGCCGAGCCAAGCTTCTGTGTGTTTCTGTGTATTAAGATGCCACAGCATCAAAAACTGATTTGATGCTGCGGCTGTCCAACCCTTTGAGGGTCTGCTCTGGTTCTGATTAACAGTCTGCATCAGCATCACCGTAATCACGGTGTCAAATTTGAGTCCCCTTAATGGGTTTGTTTAAGTTCTCTTGCTTGCAATTTTGCTTTTCTTCACATTCAGAACCACTGGTACTGACAAGAGACCTTGATCAATATCAATAACAGCTCACCTATTTTGCCATTATGTCTGCAAAATTGTAAACAGGTTTGCCTGGAAGCTAATGACAGGTTATCCATCTCTGTTTACTGAAAAACCCTCTCTGTTGCTGTTTCAGAAGGGGGGGGAGAACCTGAATATGGCGGTTACTTTGTTGCATACAGCTTGATCACAGCCTCAGCGTGTTAAAAATAACACCAGCTTGTGTTTGTGGCTCAGCGTTAATTGTCCTTTTTGGTCGGCTCGTATTGATGTTTGTTTGTGTCGATGCCACGAGTGCTAACAGGAAATCTAACATCTTTTTAGGCACATTTCTGGTCAGCTAAAATCACTATTCAGACGATCAAAGGGGGCCCAGCATCCTCATCTATGTGTGGTGGATAGACTGCAGAGTTTTCGCTGTCTGCACATACACACACACACAATCTGAGACACACACATGCGCGCGCACACACAGTAGATGGGGTTGCTCTTTTTCTCCTGATGCAGGCTCTTTTTCCACACTCCCCTGAAAAGTCTTAACGTCAGCACCAGTCAGCAATGTCACATCATAGAACATGGCTTATATGCAAGCTGACACACACGCATGCACACATTCATGAACATGTCACAAATATATAAATATATTTTCCACAATAATCTGATGCTGTCACATCAGAACAGTCAGGCAATCGTAATGTGTCTCCCAAAGCCAAATAATGCTTTTTACAAAAAAAATGTTTTTCAAAACAGACACGGCGGTGTTCGCGCCACTCGCCACAGGTTCAAACCCGAACGCTTCGCCGCACACCTCGGGCGCAGCGGCGGCGGGGCGGGGGGTTTGCTGGGAGTGATCGATTATATAATTAGCCTTAGTTATGTGAAGCAAAATTACACCAACAGTCCTTTACTCTGCCAGATAGAAACGTGTGTGATTAGGGGATGTGGTGTGGTGCTGCCCTCTCCTCGTTAATTATCTACGCCACTAATTGCGAAGTGAGGAGAGTGGGCAGGAGGTCTGCGTTCTTAATAGAGACAAAAAATAATTGAATTCTCTTCCTCCTCTTTTTTTTTTTTCCTTCTTTTCCTTCTCCTCTCTGTTTCTCTCCCCTCTTCTCACACTTCATTTCTCCTCCTCAGTCATTTCGTTTGGGTAACTGGGGACTCGTTTCATGTATACCAAATTGGCAATTTATCCATGATGAAGTTGGTGGTGTGGAGAGGCTTTGATGCTTTAGGGTGCACTGAAGGAGGGAGGTAGACTGTCAGGTAGAAGCGAAGAGAGAAACAGAGGAGAAAAAAAAGGAGGATGGAGCAAAAATGAGAGGAAAAAAAAAACAGTGGAATGGAATATGAGAGCGACGATAATTGGGGCAGAGAGGAGACGGTGATGCTCAATGACAATGTCTAATTTGCCCTCTATGGATGGTGGGTCAGAACGTGGCATCGTGTGAATTTAAAGCCTGATTTAGCTGCAAATTCATCTGTGATGAACGACAAAATTCCCAACAACAAATGGCAGAGAAGCCTTCTTCGCCGATGGTTTCGAAATGTTCGCACAGCTCAGCCAGGCGGAGACACGAAAAAAAAAAACCCATAAAAATCTTCCCTCTAGTCTAGCTCCTTTGCATCTTTCTAACATCCCCGGCTCCATCATTTTACGCAGCAGTGTGCATCAGTGTACATGTACTGTACATCCGTGTTCACCTTGGATTTCTGGGAGTCGTAGCCCAGCCCAGTTCGAGTCTGTCTTGCCGCTGCTGTTTACGCTGGATTACCCCAACGCTTCAAAGCATTTCACTTCTGCCCCATTTACTGTTCTTTGTGTGTGTGTACGTGTGTGTGGGTGTACGTGCGCGTGGGTGTGTGCACGCCGTCCATGAAATTTTTAGCCTCACAAAGACATGCACACATTGGAACTCACACACTCACACAAGTGACACCCTTATCTGTCTCTGCAGAGTCTCCTCCCCCCCTTTTTGAAGAACCCTAAAAAAAAAAAAAAAAAGGAAAAACTCTGCTTCAGCCCTCAAGTCTTCATACTTGTGCGGGATAGAAATGTCACCAGTGGCACCAGAGCTTACAGGCATACCCACCCACGCACACACACACACAGTCCCACACCAGCACAAATATTCTGACTTTCCCAATGTGGAGACGCCTGCATCTCCAGTAGTCACACCTCTTTCTTCTCCTTCCTTCCTTACCTACAGATGCAATCTCGATGGCGGTGAATTAAATTTCAGGGAAAATAAAAATTATAGGAAAATATGAGTGCAAAAAAAAGTGCAATAAGAGGCGAGGGGAAGTTTAATGAGAGCAGAAAAGCTGGGTTATCCGGAACATATCAAAGAAAGTGAGCGTTCGCGGCAGCGGGAGCGAATGGAAAGCAGCTCTCGTGTCTGCCAATGCCTTTAGTAAAGAACATCCTCCCCTCTGTCTGTTTCTGTTGCCTGGGCCGCTACTGTACAGCAAGTGGAGCAGAATGATGCACTACAAAGCATCTCTTAGCCCCTAGTGCACACCCCCATCTGCGCACACAGACACACACACACACACACACACACAAATGCCAGCACACATACATCTCCGTCCTGTTCAGCATGTGACATTCAACATTTATTTAAACTTGAGGCGACAACATGGAAGAATAAAAAAAAAAAGAAAAAGAGTGCGCTCGCCCAATTTCCACAGTAAAACAATAAAAAAGACATTCGTTTTAAAAAGTACAATAAGTTAAGAATAATTAGAGCGATTCAAATTTAAAGCAATTGAATCAACTGAGGCAAGGTTAGCTGGACGTAAGAAATTAAAAATGTAAAAGTTAAGGAGTGCCTCGGGGGGAAAGACAGGTTGAGCCTGAGAGTGTTGGGCAAGTCACTGAAGTCAAAGTGGTTAAAAAAAACGTATAAACCTGCTGGAATTTGTACTGTAATTCAATCATGGGGCCTTCATAAAGTGAGGAATGTCTAGTTTAGCACAGCTTTGACTCATTAAACAATATATTAAGTATTTGAGAGTGGCATGCATCTCTAAAAAGTCACCATAGTCCTTTTTTTATTGAAAATAAACTAAAATCAAGATTTCAATAGCTTTACAGATTAATATTCAAACGATAATATGCTGAAATGTCAGTAATGTCAATAATAACTTCTTCTGTTCCATGACGTTTTGTTTGTCTCATATTCTTATTTGTTTCAGTTTATGTGTTATTTTATTACTGCTCTATCATTAGTTTTACTGATAGTTTTAGAGGTTTTGTGTGTTTTTTAAAGCCCGACAAGGGACTGGATCTGCTAATTAGCTGTTGGTTAGAAGTCAACAAAACAAAACAAAAGTTGAATTGTTTGATATTTAACACTGGTTAATGTGTGGCACTGACAAAACAAACCTAAATAAATGAAGTCCCCTCAGTGCAAATGCCACAGCACTTTTAGCTTTTTATGTTTACGTCATCCATAAATAATAGATAAGACGAAGATTAGATGTTTGGACGAAGTAGAATCTCTGGTTATTGAGAGAAACTTAAACCTCAACCTGCAGCTTTGTTCTAAAAATTTATTGTCAAACTATAAGGCACTTGTAGATGTCCTACAAATAAGAGTTGAATCATCAGCGTAGAGACAGATTTTATGCAGAGAAACACTGGTTTTTACTGGCTTCAGGATAGGGGATGGATTAGAGTAGTTTTAGGGAAAAGGTAACACATTTAAAATGGGTAAGTTCACTTGGTTTTACAAATCTGACAGCTTTTAAATATAAGATCCTAAAACCCCATTATTGTTCTTTAGCTGGCTTGTTTTATAGCTCGGAGAGTTCTTTTTACCATAAAAAAAGTCCAAAGGTGATTTTTTTTCACAATTTATTACATAATTGTATATGTAGTCTGTTTAATATGAACCCCATTACATTCCCTCTGCACCACAGTTTAATGGCGGACCCACATGCAGGTTCTCAGGTCAAAGGTTGACACGTGACGAACAAAGAAGCTTTAATTACTTATTAGGCAAAACTGAAACAAAAGGCATTGCAGGTGCAGAAATTCTACAATCTGACATCTCATTGCACGGGAAACAAAAGACAACAATGATCAGAGCCAGAGCAGGGAGGGTAACACTGATGAGGATCTGGCAGGGAACAAAGAAAACATTGGACCGTAGTGAATAACTAAACCCTGATGGAGCAATCAGTCACTGAAACCTGGTGCAAGAGATGGGAGCTCAACAGAATGCACAAACGACAAATGGTTTCACATTTAAAATGGGAAGCAAAAGGGGATACAGATGATTTAAATGAGAATTCAAAACCAAACTAAAGATCCAAAGATGGCAGCCAAAAACCCTGCAGCACAAAAAAGAAAAGATGCAAAAATCAGTACAGGTTTTTTTTTTTTTTTTTTTTTTTTTTTTTTTTTTTTTTGTGGTAGATAAAATCACAGCAGCATCAGTAAAGTTGCAAAAAAAAAAAAAAAAATCCTCTAAAGGGTGTTGAAGCTCGTAGTCTGTCTTTCACAGCACTGACTGGTTGGTGATAGAAACGAGTTTGGTGGCGTGCGCACACATGTGCCCAACATCCACTCCTGCTTATTCTGGTTGTTTGCAGAAGAAGTGGATTAATTAGTTTTTGTTTACACATAGCCCTCCCAAACTCATCCAAAATGCATCCCTCCTAATTAGCAGCTAGTGCTAAAAGAGGACATAATATTATCATATTAGCTTGTTGGCACCAGTTTTCCTCTGTGTGTGTGCATTTGTGAGTGTGCGAGATCTACTGTATTTACATGTAGGTACGACATGCCTCAAATATACAGGATTATTTCTACTTGAAAAGAGCAGCTGCATGTGTTGTAGGAACACTTCAATCAGCACTCGATAATTTATCATCTGTGTACTTTTTCTCATCCACTGCATATGCAAAAACACACGCCGCAGCTGTCTTCTCCTTCCCTTCCTGGTTACCCGAGTCTTCTTTTAGCGGTGGGGACTAGGAAGAAGTCAAGCATTGGATGTACGAATGGCAATAAAGTGACGTTCCTCCGTCTTTCCTCTTGCCCTCGTAATTCCCCACTGGAGACGTTTTAAGCTTGTTTAATAGCACCTGTGTTGCTGTTCAACTTGCTCGTTCTGCCTCCTCCTTGAGAGGCCCTGAAAAATGAGGAAGCGATGAGCGAAGGATGAGAGGGTGTCTGCATGAAGTGTGGTTTACAGAGCAAGAGAAAATAAGGAGACAAAGGGGAATGTGAGATGTGTGTGTTTGATAGTACCTGTATTCGCTTTTCCGCCTCTCTCGCTCCCAGTGGACGCCTGTCACCGTGGACTCACTGGACTGTTTTATCGCTCTCCCATGGTTCTCCCCTCCTCTGCACCAGCTCTCTTTTCTCTCTGTCTCTTTATCTCTCAATGGGTCTTTAAAGATGTGTGTCAGACGTGTGTGTGTGTGCGCGCGCACGCATGTAGTGTTTATATAAGAAAAAGGAGGAGCAGAATCCTTAAGAGCGCGAGGGAATGTGAGCTGAAGACAAAATCGGTATTGTTTCATGGAAAACATCTCAGTGAGTCAACTGTTCTCTTGTTTATTTTTGCTGATATTTGGGATTCGGAACCGCTCTGCTGGATGCAGACATTAAACAAAACACACGTCTAATTCCCCCATACGTCATCAGAAGCAAGCTTTCCGACTCAAAGATAAGGCTGCTCCTTAAAAATGAGAAGGAAAGGGGGCAAAAGTAGCTGAAGCAGGTTTTAGAATGCCAAAACGTTGTGATTGCAATCAGCTAAGAGCTTGATTTTGGGGAACATCTGTGATTCCCCTCCTATAAAGAGAAAACAAATCAACAGCAAACACTGACAACTGTGAACTCGAAAGACATTTTATTTACATACCATCCTTAGCTTTCTTCGTTCTGTTTACCATGTCTGCATGGGAATGCCGCATTTGCATTGCTGACATTTTAATGTCTTGATTGCCACAATTTATCAACATGATAAATGAAAAGCTCCTGCTCTCTCATTGTTGCATCCCGCTGGCTTCTGTCTGCAGTAGTTTGGGTGTAGCAACGCCGCTTGTCCTATGCAAAAACTTTGACATGAGCACGAATGACTGAAAGCGATTCAAAGCGTTAGCGTTAGCTTCAGCTGCGATATGTGACCTCTGGGTCTTTGTTGCAATCCCTCTCCTCCCCCCCCTAGGCGATGGTGGAGACGGTAAACAATTTGCTGCATCCGAGAGCCCGAGTGGCGTGGAAGGAGCTGCCCACCAGCGAACAGCTGCACTCAGCCACTCTGCTGCTCGACACTGTGGAAGCCGGAGCTTTTATGTTGGCTGACAACCTCCTGAAGACCGACACCGTGCAGGAAACCACTGACTACATCCGTAAGTACATTTTACGGTTTGCTTCCAAGTAACTGTCACAGCTGGACTCTGCAACTGTCAAAAAAGAAAAAAAAGAAAAGGCTACTGATGCACTCCGAGGTTTTAGGTGTTGCGCCGAAAAAGAACCAAAAATATTGGGACATCTATCGTGTTTTTTTTTTTCCCCCCAGTTTTCTGTGCCTGTTTTATCCACGCAGGGGTCCGAGTGCTCCCAGGTGGGAGGGAGGATACATGTTGGACAGGTCACCAGGTCAACACGGAGCTAGCAGAGGAGAAAACCACAAACACAGACCTGCAGCTTATTTAAAATCACTGTTTAAGCAAACGCACATTGAAAATGGTGACGTCTGAAGAAAAGTTCAACTGTCACAAAGAGAGGTTACGCACAGAATAAGGGAGGTTCTTCCTGTGAGCTGACACTGATAAACTTCTCCTTATTTCTGGAATAACAGGGCATACGTATATGATAGTGCAGTCTTTTATTTTGTTAGAAACTGGGTTGCATGTTTAGTTTTCTTTTCCCCGTTATGAAATTCACAACCCCACTTGGGCTGGTAATGTTTTATGGTTGTGATGCAATTTCCTGCTAAGTTGCATCATTGGCAGGCGGCATTACTGAATCTTTCGCCTCTGATTTGTGTTTTATCTTTCAAACTACAATCAAAGTGTTTCATCTAATGTCACTGTGTGTCAGAAATTATTACACACACAAAAAAAGGAAACGAACGAGGCTGTTGTTTCGGTGAGTAGATGAAAAATGAGCTAAACATTGAGCTGAACGTTAAGGTAAACACAAAAATAATAGCTAAATTATGTTTAATTAAAGACTCGCCTTATATTGAGAAATGTTTTGCATATTTTGGTCAAACCTTGAAAGTAACGTTATATGCGATCTGATGCAGTGTATTAGAGTATGGGTTGTGAAGGACTCTCAGCTAGTACCACAACAAATCTTAGTTCAGTATCTGTAAAACTGAGCAAGTTGTAGTTATTTTTGGCTGATTAGCTATGGCAGCCAACTTAAATTGGTTAGACTCTAACAGCTAATAGGTTGTCGATGTCCGTCCACTAATTTCTCTCTGAGAGTTTCATTGAAATCCGTTCAGTGGTTCGTGAGATATTTTGCTAACAGACAGACTGAGTTGACTCCACTAGTCAGTCAGTTAGCTCTCAGGTGATAAGTTGAAGTTGAAGTTTGAACTTTAACTATTTTTCTGTTTAATAAGCCTGTTGTGTCGGCCATTTTGAATCTGATTAGATCCAAAAGGTAACCAGTTGTAGATGTGCATCCGGTGATTGCTTTCTGGAAAGTGTGCATGAACGGCAGAAGCCCACGGGGCATTAAAAGTTGAATCGAAATGATTTGGACAAATTCTGCAAATCTGAAGTTGCAACTTTATTTTGCATGGCACTAAAAGGTGGCATGGGGAGTTCATAAAAGCACTGCTGGAGCAACTCTAATTTGGTTTCAAAATTGCTGGAGATCAAATGCTTCTATGATTACAATGACATATAAAAATCTAAGATCATTATGTGTGTATTTTAAAACACAGTTTGACAGTATGACTACCCTATGTGTTTTTGTTACCATACTGAATTCTCATATTAGACTTTGGAACAGCTCCCACGCACCCTGGAAAGAAAAAAATGGATGGATGGATGGATGGATGGATGGATGGATGGATGGATGGATGGATGGATGGATGGATGGATGGATGGATGGATGGATGGATGGATGGATGGATGGATGGATGGAACGATGGATAAACGTAATAAGCTAATTGCATAAATCTTACACTTAATACTGATTTCTGTTCTGAAACACAGCGTGTGTAACAGCCAGGACTGCTGCTTTCGGAAATAACATTTGGGTTTGAATGCCTTTTATCTTTTTGGTACATAAAAAGCAACATGTAATAAAATAGCTCATATTATGTTCATTTACATGTTGGTAGTTGTTAGTTTTGAGATCAACTGAAAGCTTCAAGTTCTTTAACTTTTAAAAACGTAATTTTTCGCAGATTGTACATATGTCGAGGGGTGTTTGATATTGATAAAAATACAACAATATTTTTTGTTGTTTTCCCAATAACAGTAATTCAATGATATTTTAATAATTCCAAAATATATTAAGCCTTATGTCGTACCTGCTCAGTTTGGTGAATAAGATATTTACTGGTGCTTACTAATGATACTTAAGAAACAGCAAACAAAACTACTTTGCATGAATTTATTCAAAACTGACATAAAAACAACACCTGTGTACACACACATCTAACAGTACAACTGAGTGTTTTCTTTATGCTCACCACAAGTTACCTCTGACAGGCCAGGAAGGTTTAATGAGCCATCCTTCTCCTCCAGTGGACCTGGTACCGTATGTTTAATAATAACGTTTCTATTAGCATTGGTTGTGATTTGCAAATTTGTGCTTTTCTTGTGGTAAGGCACTTCTTTTGCCAAAAATTGCTGCTGGGATTTTTATTTTTTTTTCTTCATCTCCCTCACCTTTGATTTACGAAACTCCCTGACCTTTTCAAATTCTTCTTTTAGTAATTTTGACTTTGGTGTTTTGTCCTTCGATTGTGGTTCAGGTTTGTTGTTGTCACCGTCGTTCACTGTAGCAGCTTTTTTACATAGTTGGCAAAGAGGGCTGGTTTGAATGGCGTTCGCCATCTTGAAGCCGCGCGGGAAATGAAGATCCTAACCTGGTTAGAGGGTCTGAAGAAGAGGAGGAGTGTGAAGCTGGCAGACTGGTAATAAGTTTGTCTGTCTCTCTTTCTTCAGCTTCTATGCAGAAGCACTCGGGAGCTCGAGTACGCATGAACACAACTCATGAAGGGCTCTTCTTCTTCTTGTTTGGAGTTTAATGGTAGTTGGTATCCTTGAAGACACATTACCTTCTTCAACTGATTTAAACTCCTAAAAATCCCCAATGTTTTCTGCTTTTTCACACAGTTTTTTGAAAGTGACAGAAATACTCAATAATTACCACAACCTTATTGTTAACATACGGCATTATTAGGACTGTAAACAGTACATATGCCGCACACTCCTACAAGTCCAGCTTTTCATCACCTTTTTTTCTGAATTGCTTCGTTTTTTGTTTTTTTTTTACCTTCTGTCTAGTTTAAGCTTTCCAGCTAAAAGGCTCAGTTCGTATTACTTGTCAGTTGACTTGTCAAAACCTGCAGAAAGCAAAACGTCTACTTATATATTTATTTTATTTCTTTTTTTGATGAATGCATAGTGAGTCCGTGTCGGTATAATGGAAAAAGGGGCTTCATCATGACGACAGAAAAAAAAACCTGAACTGAAAACGACAGGCGGTTTTGTAGAAAATCACCCGTTTTTCCTCTGGAATTTGTAGCTTTGTAATTCTGCTGCTGGTTTGTGCGCAGTTAAAGCCGCGCAACATAACTGAAGGGGAGGGTAAAAGTCCGAGGAGCCTGCACTGACCTCCTCACAGATTTGAATGCTTTGCTTTATTATGTAGAGTAAACACGCAAGGCTGTCAGATGGAAGGTCACGATGAGCACGTGTTAAAGGGTTAAATCCTCCGAGAGCTTTTATTTTCCTCACAAAACGCAGGGAAAATATTAGCCTTGAGGCTGGCATGAGTCGTTTGCCTGAGCCAATAATTTGTATTAATTTATTTATCTTTCCATATTTTCTGCCCTCTCCTTGTAGGCGGAATTGACAAAGCACAACAATCACTTTCACCTCCCTTTCCTCCTCTCTCTCTCGCTCGCTCGCTCGCTCGCTCGCTCCCTTTGCCTGTAATCTCCTTTCTCGCTGATCATGTCATCGCCGCGCTGTGGCACAACGGAGTTTTACTGAAGAGCGAAAAGAAACCTCTTTGCCTTTCATGCCTTTAGGTGATGATATATCGGTGAGCCATCATTTCATCTGCTCTCACACCAGCAAGTTGCACCCACTTAGGTTTTCCTCTAGTTATCCTCCTATTTACTCCCAATCTGATTTGATATTTTAAAATTTCCTCCACATCATTCCCCCATTACTAGAGTTCAGTGTGCTTGTGTGCTTCTCAGTGACAGATGAAAAGGCACGAAGGAGGAGCAGAAGAAGAGAGAAAAATGAAGATGATAAGAAAAGAAGAAGACTGGATGAGTGCTTGCTCGAGGGTGATGGTGGCAGTTGAATGTCAAATGATGCTCTGAGGGTTTTTTTTTTTTTCCTCTCCTTTTCGACTCACTTTTACATCAATAAGCAATGAAATTACAGCTGCTTAAGTCACGCAGCGTGGTGATTACATTACTGCAGTTTTTCCTATCAAAGACAGACGGCACCAGCAGATAAGATTCTGCAAAGTCTGTCCTTCCGACGTTACTTTGTCATATTCTTAATTAACTTTAAAGGCACAGCTCAGATCTTTGAAGGTGGGTTTCTGTGCAAAGGTTATAAACAATTACATCTTACCTGTTGCAGATAGCAGTTTGAAGGACCTTTTGTTTTATTCAGACCAGATCAACAAACTTAACAGCTAGTTTGAGCGAGGCCGAAAAGCTAAGTGGAACGTCAGTCTTGAGTATTTCACAGCATTTCAGGCAAATGCTATTTTATAAATATTTTTTTTGCCACAAGTTTGTGTTACACAGCTTTTCCTGCAGGAATGTTTTGGTATGTCAGACTGCACTGGAAGTGCTACATCAGCTACTGAGGCTATCTGCACAATGTAAAGGTTTGAGTTTTATACAGTTTTAAGATGGCAGAAGTCCACTTTGGGCTTGATCTCAATCAGACTAGCCATTAGCTTGTCAGTCCAGTCAAAATTAAACACTATTTCTCCAAACTGAATCCGTCATAAGAGATGTCAATAACAGGTAAGATAGTTGTTGATGAATGATCCGTTACTTTTAAAGGGATGGTCTGGTGACTTTTGAAGCGATGCTCTGTCAAATAGTTATCAATAGTTCATACCTTATCGGTCATGACTCAGTCATAGAGCCCAGAGTATGAAACAAAGGGTAGAAATCTTCATTCAGGCTAGGCTAATGGCTGAACGAGGGCCTGGTTTTTATCATTTTTCAGGCTTAATAAACAACTCTTTCTCCAAAACATCATACTGGTGTGAAAGAATGCTACATTAACTACTCTTAAACCACTACACTTTTGCATGAGACTGCATAGTTTGGCATTACCTGTGTACCTGTGTTACTACAAGAATGTGTACATACTGAAGATACACCATATATACGCTGCTGAATGTATCTGTCGTTTGGCCAGCTATCAGCCTAGTTTGGACAAAAACTTCTGCCTTTGTCTCCACACTCCGAGCTCTCTGACTGATGTCTCGGCTAAAAAGGTAAGATTGATAACTATCCGACAGAGCGCCGCCTCAAAAGTCACCAGACTATCCCTTTAAGTAAGTTAGCTCCGTCGACGCCTGCCAGCCTACACAGTTTCAACTTACATAATTTCAGGCCCTGCATCTCCTCCAATTTTCTTTTCTTCCCCCGAACGCAGCACATAAATAACGTTACGTAAACAGCCACGATGTAGGCTACTGCATCTCGGAGGAACTTGAAACAGAATTGTGCCTTTTTCAGTGGAAAATTTTTCCTCTCCTTTTTCTTGTGCCGTTAATCTTCCCTCGCAGCTAATCCAGTGGGAAGATCCAGTGTGATTATCTCTCGCCCGTATTCAGAATCAGCCCCGAACAGCCTGTCACTTCTGCCTCTCTCCTCCTCCCGCTTCCCTCACTTCCATCTTCTCCCCCCTCCCTTGCTCCTCTTTCCCCCACCGCTGTCCTCACGCTTTTTTTTTTAACGCACCCCTTCCTCCTCCACCGCCGCCGCCGCCCCACTCCCCCTTTTTACTAACGAGCCTCTCAGACGAGAGTGAGTGACACGAGCAAATAATCTGACGCAATGTTGAGATGCCACTGCAGCTACTGTAAGTGATATTATTGTGCGAGATTGTTGTGCGAGAGCGACTACGAGGCGCAGGATAAGGCGGGTGAACAAACAGTGTTATTATTAGAAGCAAAACAGTGATTTGAAAGGGATAACACAGCGGTAGTGGCGTGCGCGTGTGATAACGATAATGAACAAGTGTGTTCCTTAGGAGGAGGATTGTCATGACAAGGATGTTTTAATTAGATTAGACTCAGCGTGTTTCGATACCCTGCCGATCTGGATGGGCGTGGGTGGGTGTGCACGTGTGTGAGCGCTCGTGTGTGTGTACCTGCTTTAGTTGGGCTAATGTGCAACTCAACCAGCATCCCTTTCCTTCCTGCTTAGCCGTGTCTTCTCATTTCCTCGGCACTTTTCCCCTCTCTTAGATTTTCTTTTCTTTTTTTTTTTTTCGTACCTCTTACCCGTTTTTAGCTCCTCATCCACTCTCATTTATAATCGGAGCTGTCGTCATGTTGTTTACTTGATCGGGGGGCTGTTTTCACCACGAAACGCAGCAGTCTAAATCACCAAATCACTCAGAAGCACAGGATAGCAATACACCAAAGGTATAATTAGTCCTTAATTAGAAACTTTATCTAACACTTCACTCGGTTGTAATCAGGAATGTGCTAACGAACCTGAATTGTGAAATTAGATTCTGACAATACAAGAGGAGGCAGGATAATCTACCTTGATGTGTTGGAGCGGTTGCTTGGAGACACTGTTACGGTTTTTCATATAAAAAATGTCTCTTTATTTCACTTTAAAGCGTGTCAGATCTTTTTCTCTTTTTTTTTAATTTACTGCTTTAGAAGCCCGAAACTGCTTGAGGATTCATGCCTGTGATCTGCTTTGAAACACTTAGTGAGAAAACATGGTTGATACAAGAGTGCACAACGCAAATCTGATGTAACGTGTTGTGCTATGATTTGACATGAAGCCGCGTGTGTGTGTGTGCGTGTGTGTATTGCAGAGTTGGAGGTAGCCAGGCTGAGCACGGATGGGAACCTTGCAGATCTGACATTCCCTCAGTCAGAACAACATGGAAACTCCATCCAGCTATCAGCCAGCACTCTCAAACAGCACGGCAAAAACGGTACACGACGTCCACACATTCCCTCGTCTCCTAATGCTTGCTGTGGGGTCCGTGACCCCTGCCCCTCCCCTCCGAGTCTCTTTTACTGTCTTTAACTGGCTTGCAGGGCTTCCTTTCCTTTTTTCTTTATTTTTTATTTTTTGGCCGTTGTTGTTTGATGCCAACAATAGCTAACATCATTTCTCCCGTGTCTTCCTCCAGGTGAGATCAGGATGGCGTTTGTGCTGTACAGGAACTTGAATTTGTACCTGCCAACAGAGAACGCCAGTGTCAGACTGAGCAGTGAGGCGGTGTATCCGAACTACTCGGTTATCGTCAACTCTCCGGTCATCATGGCGTCAATTAACAAGGAGAGCAACAAGGTTTATCTGTCTGAGCCCGTGGTCTTCACAGTCAAACACCTGCAGGTAAGGAACAGGCTCTGAGCAAAACTCTGCTCTCTACATTTTCCTTTTATTAGCAAGCTACAAATATATATATAAATAAGATTAAACTTAGACTAAGCCTGTCCTTTCGGGGTTGTGCATTCCTCTTTCCTTTCTGCTGTTTTTCACCACCTAAAAGCTTAGTTTTCTATTTCAATTGAACTTTGTTTTCCAAGTTTTTTTTTTTTTTTTGATTTACTCCCTTTATACTTGTAAGACAGCTCTGTGACGGGACATGGATCAGATTGGAATTCAAGCCAGGCCGCTGCCAAAGAATCTGTATCTGCATCTGGTTAGCAAACAGTTGGTATTTTCAATCATCAGAGCATTTGTAAATAGTAGAAATAACAGAAAAAAAAAAAAAATCTGACGAAATGTTCAAGGGTGCCAGTGCAGCTGTTGCAGCATACATCAGCTTTCTTCTATGAAGCCCAAAAGTAAACTGAAACCTACTTTTAAAATAATCTAAGGTCTTGTTCACATCAAAGTTTTCTTCTTTGTGTTTTCTAAAAAAAATATCCCTATGAAACATTTCTAGAAATATTTGTATCACACAAAAACACAGAAAGTGACTCCAAAGTGCTGTAGTGAACTGAAGCGAAGTGAAACTGTTCATGTGGAAAAAAAAAATAAGGCGAGGAAACATCTGATTGTCTCAGATCTCAATTTATACTGTATGTGTGTACAGTGTTTTCTGTAGGAGATATGCCCAGTTAAAAAGAGCCCAGTTCCAGTTTTGATGAGAAAAGTCTGGGCTCTGATACAGTTAAAGTCTGTGAGAGTTTGGATGTGCACTCTGCACTCTGGGGGGATTTGAGAGAAAACCGTAAATCCTGCAACAGCGAGAGACACACTGAGTGGAAGAAGACAAACTGCATCAAAAGTGTAAACTTGCTGGAACAAGAAGACTTTGGAAAATATTTGGAAAGTTTAGACAGCTCAAAAGTTAGTGGACCTCAGTTTCAAGAACTATAAAAATCTAAACTGCAGTTGTGTAAAAACTGTTAAACATATCAAAGTGCCAGTTCAGTCACATCGAGTCCATCTGTTCAATTTTCTGTGACTCGTTTAAACTTTGAATGACTGTGAAGTACGCCCACCCATGCTATAGATATTTACAGAGGATGATGGGTTTTTTTTAACTCATTTTACCAGATTTGTATAGTTGGTTACGTGGACATGTTTTGCTTTTTTAAAACAATTTTGTCTATGCTGTTTAATGTGCTTCTATAAAAACTCACAGTACACTATTCTTAACTGAGCTGCACACGTTGATGTATTTTTTGTATAGACTGGTTTAAAGCTGTGGGAGGAGTGGTGAATCCCAAAATCATGACAGAAACGGAATAACAGCCCAATTGTGGTGAAGGTGCTTCAATGGTTATGCATCGGCAAACTTAACCGAATCTCTTGGTTATAAAACAGAGCACAGGACAAGCACTAAAGAGGATCGTGCACACACAAGCGAAAAGTAAAAGAGCCAGGCGTCCTAAAATGCCCAGACTAATAAAACAAGTTGCTCATCTTTAGATAAAGTTGCCTTTAAAAATCAAAGCCTAAACGAGAATGTCTGCGAGCATTTCCTTCCCATATCCTCACACTTAAATCTGGATGATCAATGAAAAAGCAACTCATGAATATTGATATAGAGAAATGAAGCTACCGATTAGAGAAACCTTAACAGGGAATCGATGCAACAGCAGAGAGGAAAACAACGAAAAGAACTTTCTTCTATTTTTTTTTGACACGGAAATTGAGACGCCGACAGGAAACTCTGGTGCTCCCTGGACGCCCGCTCCGTCTCACTTCCTCAATTAACGCAGTCCTCCTGCGGTGACGGCGCGTCCTTCATTCAGCAGCATGGGTCTCGCTGTGGTATTTATAGCCTGTATTTACAGTCAACAGCCTGATTACTTCACACCTTGTGAAAATGATCATAACAGCCAGTGGTATCCCCCACACTCATTCAAAAATAGAAAATATGATAGCTGAACACAATGGAAAGAACAAACTTTGAATGCATTCATGATATTTTTAGGACTTCTAATTCGGAGTGCAACACTAATCCAAGTGGCCTTATTTTATTGTTTAGAAATCTTTATGTTCAGGCATCATAGATCTGCCATGTGAGGAGGCGAGAGAAGTCAGGGGCCTCCAGTTATCTTTTATAAGCACTGAAAGCACAGTTATTTATACTGCAGTGAGTCAATCCTAGTTGAGGGGTATCAAACCTTAAAATTGAGTGAAAAGCACGTTTGAGTTCTGCCACCTGCCATGTCCCAGCATCATCTGACTTCTGAAACAGCCGTAGGGCTCCACAATGACCCCCCCGGCTCCCCTCTGTGCGACACAGATGCTGATGAAAAACTAAGCAAGAGTTCCATCGGAGAATTGAGTTGAGCTCTTGTCTGCCACGACTGAAAGATGTATTGCGGTATATTTATGCCACTGGTACAGACACAAGGAATACTGCTGATTTACATGGCTATGATGAGAACAATCTGGAGAAGACATCAGAAGTGCTAAAGGCTCATAAGATGTCTAGAAGTCGGTTCGCGGTCACATAGTTGCGAGACGTTCGTTTTCACACCTTTCATAGTCCACGAGACACTCAGATCAGAGCTCCTCCTCCTACAGCGTTAAAACGTGTTCCTTCCTGTCAGCTTCTCAGCTCTCCTGTCCTTGTACAGATTTTTGCTTCCCTTACCGTGACCAGACGTGTTTGTTAAACAGACTGAGACAGTACACGCCGTTTGGCATTTGCAATTTTGACGATGCACAATAATGAGCGAACGAAGGGAACGTGTCCATACACTGCCTGGCCGAGGCGCACTTCTTCCCAGCCACCACAGCCACTAAGAGTTCCCTGTGTCTCCATGCGGTCTCCCCCCATGCACAATAACTGTGATATCTTCTTCCACAACTTTTTTGTAAGCTGACTGTCTTTTTAAGTTCATGGCTTTATAAGTTTTGCTGGAACAGTTGTAAAGACGGCTGTATTTTCTAACAGCCTCCAGCTGTTTCTCAGCGGAGCAGTAGAAGCAAAATGGCTCCATTAAAGCTCACCGGCCTTTCCGCATAAACACGCCCACTTAACTTCTGACCAATCCCACAATACTTGGCAAAAACCCTTGTGAGAAAAAGTTCGGCCAGGGCCTTGTGTCACGAAGGGGCCAGGCAAAGCTGCTATGAGAATAAAATGACACAATTTTAGTCCCGCAAACACACAAATGAGAGCTGACTTTGTGACGTCTCATGGAGTTTAACAACAGCTTCAGGTTTCATTTCCGCATCACCAGTTTCTTCTATGCCCAATAGTTTCATCATTTTATCGTTGGATTTCTGTTTTGGAACCTGCATTGGAAGGATCACACACCTCTTTCAGCCCTTAATCAATCTCTATGCAGCAGTATTGAGTGAGGCCACTCAGATAAAGTGAGCTGCACACATCAGGCTTTGAAACCTGTGCTTCAATCAAACTCAGGTGACAAGTTTAGTTTTAGATTTCGCAGCTTTGCTTTAGTAGAAAATTTGGTTTGACGCAGGACATGAAGAAATGAAAGGTTTTAGTTTTATTTCAAATATGTCAGCTTGATTGTTCATTAATTTCCCTCTGATTTGAAAGTTATTGATCACAGCCTTAAAGGCAAGATAATATTTGGTGTCCTCTGTGGTCTGTGTTTGAAGGGTCAGGGTGTATTTCTTTTTGAAGTGGGCTACTGTGGAGAACTTATAAATACTCGGTGTCTTACCTGTCGTAGATAACAGTCGGAATGATCTGTTTGGAGGAGCAAATATTAATAAACACCTGAGCGGCGTGCTAACAGCTAGTTTTAGTAGAAACAAAATCAAAGCATATTTGTAATATTAAAATCTAAAATCAAATCAAATCAGATCTTTTTTTTTTCATTTGTATCATATCACACTTTTCAAGCTCAAGGGAACCCAAAGTGCTTTTCAAAGGAAATACAATCAAAAACATACAACATAAGATAGAAGAAAACAGACAAAACAAAATTAGAAAACCAATAAAAAGCCGATAAATTATCCAATCAAAACAACAAATGAAACCAAGTAAAAGCTAAAAAATCAAAGTTGGGTTGTAAGATTAGTCCTAAAGGTCAGAGATGGTGGCATACTCGTGTAACCAAACTGGAAGCCCGATAACTGAAGGCTACTAATCCTCGGGGACAGCAAGTGTGTTTGTTTTCTGGGAGCTCAGAGATGCTTCTTACACTTCTAGGACCAAGAAGAATTAACTGTTCTAGGGGAAATTTTAAAAGTAAGAAGCTGCTTGTCAACAAGGCTGCAATGTCTTCTGTACAGTCAAATCTACCCTTGGAAGGTGCAGATGAACAAAGTGAAACCCATTGAATAAGTAGGACTTTGAACCAGTTTAAAGCTGAACATTTGGTCCTGATGAGACGTAAAGCAGCTCGAGCCTCACAAGTTTCATAACAACTCTTCCACCTTGTGATTTGTATTAGATGATTAACTACACAGAAGAGCAGAGTTATTTTAACTGGTTATTTAGAGTTCAATCATATGGCGTTTTATTGATTCTTACAATCAGTGTGTAAAGGTTTATGAAAATAATATTTGCATGAACCGCAATAACATTTTTTAGGCCGGAGTTGTTTTAGGGCGGCAGCAATCCACTTTGGTCTGTCTCGGACCAGCTGTTAGCTCGTCAGGCTGGTCCAAATTAAACTTTGTTTCTCCAAACCGAGTTATCTACAGCAGGTAAGATAATAACTGTTCATAGCTTCTCCACAAAACCACACTTTAATCAAGTTCAAACTATTTCTTTAGAGATGGGAACGCCGTGTGTCTGTGTTGCAGTTTTAATTCCGACGGTTCAGCTCTCTCTGGCTGACATATGAAGAGTCTAAACATTTGCACCAACAGACTGGCTCCCATATTGCCCCATATTGTATTAATGCGACGGTCAGCGCCGCTACTTCATTTTGTTTCCTCGTTCGACAAGCAAATGCGCTTCCAGTTGGTGACCCAGCTTGTTTGGCAGCGGAAGAGTCCTCACTTGCTCTTTCCGAGAGCAACTTTATAAACCTAACAAACACATCCTCAGTTTGCACAACACGAGCCGCTCCTGCACCGCCAAACGCACACAACAAGAACGGACGCAGCGCTGTCACCTCCTGCCACGGCTCCGTGTTTATTTGTTTCCTCGCTTTTGCATTCTGTCCCTTCTGTTTGTTGCTGTGTCGCTGTGTGTGCTGGACTCCCTCTCTGTAATACATCCTCTCCGTCCCTTTTCCTTTTTTTTTTTCTCCCACCAGTTTCTCACTTTTGTTTTTCCTTTTTCCTCTTCTTCTTCTTCTTCTTCTTTGGCCGTCTCAACCGCTCCATGTCCCTGCCTCCCACCTCTTTGCGGACAAGTATATATTCTCGTCCATCATGCTCCCCCTCCCCCTCCTGTTTTTCGTCTCACAGTTTCCTCCAGCCTGTCTGGGTTTCTCTTGATTGCAATCTCTCTCTGTCGCTCTCTTCCTGCAGCATTCGGAAAAGAATTTCAATCCCAACTGCTCTTTTTGGAGCTACTCCAAGCGCACCATGACGGGATTCTGGTCCACGCAGGACTGCCGACTGCTAGCCACCAATCGCACACACACCAGCTGCTCCTGCACCCACCTCACCAGCTTTGCAGTGCTTATGGCCCACGTGGAGGTCAAGGTATGTTTTTTTTTTTTTTTACAAGAGGAAGGAAGATGTAGGGAGGAAGATGTTCAGAAGTCAGTCATTTATCATTTTATTAGCGATTAAAAGCTTCATATTCCTCGAAGGAATGCATGTCACCTGTCGCTTTTCACACCAAACTTTTGAACTAAGATCTTCTCATGTTGGCAAACGACAAGTCTGGTCAAAATATTGCAGAATAGCCAAGTGTCATGCTTGGAATTTGTGTTGTGAATGACTACCACATCAGAACTGATCTCATGATCTGTAAAAGTGCTAAATCCACATTTGTGTTGGCCAATTTTGATTTGTGGATGGAACCGACTCCAAAAGTTGATCAGCTGTTGGCATATGATGTATGATTGTGTTCCTTAAAACCCATCCAGTGGTTCTTTGCTGGAATATTTTTTCTAACAGACAAACTTCAACGGTTAATGTGAAAGTTTTAAGCAAAGATTTCATACAATGTGTAGCACTTCGAGCCATGTGTTGTTAAGCACTCTCAGCTACAGCCACACCAAATTTCAGCTCAGTTTCTGTAAAACTGACTGAATTATAGCCATATGTGTGTTTTTTAACGTCAGTCGGATGTGGCAGCCATCTTGAAAACACTGTCGCTTCTCCTTCAGCGGAAGGCAATAATGACAGACTCTGATTTAGCCGGATAATAACACTGAACTTACAAAATATTTTGCAATCCCAGCAATCATATGTCAGAGTTCTGGTCTACTACTACTAAAAAAAAAGTAAAAATAAAAATGCAGAACAAAGCTTCAGATCCCACTTTGCTGTAAAAGTGTTATTTGATTAGAAGGTGAGAGCATTTATTTGGATATCCGTGAGCTGCAGTGGGTGGTGGATAAAAGCATTACTGTCCTGAAGTGTGTGGGATAAGCACTTTTCAGCTCCCTCTTTTGTTAGACTGAGCTCCTTTCCACAAATCGAGCGCTTGTAACTCTGGATTTTGTGCGACAGCCATTGTCTCCCCCTGGGCCGGAGGGATGTGTGTTACATCTAAAGAGGTCATGGTCAGAGCTGGCTTGGCAGCCCTCTGTGAACACCGTGTGAGGTTCAGAGCAGTAGATCCATCACGGCAATGTTATGTTGAACATTGCTCTGCCTGCCAGCTCGCGGGACACTGATGGATAGAGCTAGCGCACCTGTGCAACGCAGCGTAGCACTGTGGCCCTGAACGCTCAGCGACACGCAGCAGGACTCGCATCAGTCAGGGGGGCAGAAAGTGAAAGGCGTTTCGTCTCATAAACACATGACTCATGCATGTTTGCAGCAAAACCAAGGTTAAACGTAGTCACGGTAGCCGTGCGCCAAAGCCTTTTTGAGTGATTTATTTTATTTTTTGATCTCGTTTCTTCCTCACAGAAAGCCGGCAGCATGCATGACATGCTCCTGGACGTCATCACGTGGGTGGGGATCCTGCTGTCGCTGGTGTGCCTGCTGATCTGCATCTTCACCTTTTGCTTCTTCAGAGGGCTGCAGAGCGACCGCAACACCATCCACAAGAACCTCTGCATCAGCCTGTTCATCGCCGAGTCACTGTTTCTGGTCGGGATCAACAAGGCCGATCAGCCGGTAAGGAGGGCGAAGTTACCGCCACACCATACTAACATCACAAACATGTTTTTGACTTTAAGCCAGGATAAGCTGATGATTGGTGGAACAGAAAAGAATAAAACAAAGTGAAATAAAATGACAATTAGTCACCATCACCTTTCATGCCAGAGGTCTTTTTTTTTTGAGAACTTTTAAGTCATTTTGATCAAACGTGAATGATGTTATGCCTGATCTCATGCAACATTGCAAGATTTCATGAGATGTCTTAGTGCTCAGAGAATGCGATGAGGCTGACTTGCTGCTACTACCATATCAAATATCTATATTTGACTGTTTCATAACTTTTTTGTGTTGGTAGCATCTATTTTAAATTCGGTTGATTTTAAAGCCAATCAGTTGTCGATGGTCATCCGATGAATACTTTCTTAGAGTCTCATTAAAGTTTGTCCAGTGGTTCATGTGCTTTTTTGCTAACAGACACAGGGTTGACTTTAACAGCTAATGCCAAGGTTTTAAGCTAAAATGTTGTGCAAGGTGTAGCGCTTGAAGTGCTGCGAATTAGTCTCAGTTACTACCACATCGAATTTTAGCCCAATATCTGTAAAAGTGGCTGAGTTATAGCCCTTTTTGTGTTTGCTACTATAAGTTAGCTGCGGTGGCCATCTTGAATTGGAATGACCGTTGTAGGTGTAAAACCAAATATTACCTTCTGGGAGTTTTATTAAACTATGTCCTGTGGTTCGGGATATATTTTGCCAACAGACAAATAAGGTCAATGACAATCAAGGTATTGGCAGCGTTTTAAAAACATATCTTGTGTGATTTGTTAGTGCCTGGAGTATAAGTCGAGGATGAGTCTCAGCTACCAACACAAAAAATATCAGCTCAATATCTGTAAAATTTACTGAGCTTATTTAATGTTGCTAAGCTGCAGCGGCCATCTTGAATACATGATCAGTTGTGGATATAATGACTCCTTTTGAGAGTTTCTTTAAAATCCATACATTGGTTCATGAGATATGTTGCTATCACAACAGACACGAGCGTGCACACACACTCACACAGACATGAGCAAAAACATTATTTCTCTTTCGCCTTCAGCAGTGGGCAATAAATGTAAACTTCCTAAATGGTTTAAGGCTTGAATAGTTACATATAATTCTTCCCACTGGCCTGACACTAATCCACACTGCATTGTTTACATAATAGGCTCAGACAGGTTTACTTCCCGTCAGTGGGTGACCAAATTAGAGCTACTGAGAAGCAGCAGCTTTTGAACATGCACTATTGTTAGAAATAATCAAAAAAACAAACATTTCTCCAGCTGGATGTCAGACCTGCCCGGATTTTGCAACTTTTCTCTCATTAATTGCTGAAGGGTTTATTGTAATTGTTTTTACCTAATGTGCATAACCCCTCGCTGTCACACTGTGTAAGACTCTACCTCACATTAATTACAATTTACAGCTAATTCACAAAGCAGAGAAGACCTGGATGGAGTTAAATTGTTGTATAGCTTGAATGGCCAAAGTAATTTAACAATGATGAATGCACAGAGGCCAAAAAGCCTAATTTGCCTGTTTGAAATCCATTCCAAGTCATCACGAAAATGATTTACTACACAAAGTGCACTTCACACAGCCGCGGCCATGAAATCTATTACAGCTCACGTGTTCGCCGCGGTGATGTCACCGCCTAGCTTCAGTCTTCATTTGTCATTTCGTCCCCCGGGCTGCAGAAGCTGCAGTCTCGCTCCTTTTGCTGCAGAATCCCGTCGGTCGTGTGGAGGATGTTAAATAAACCATTTCCTAAAACAAAGTGCCACTTGAGGCACATTTGTGAATGTGACCTGCGTTTGACCATTCACGATGGAGAGCTGTTGCGCTTCAAGTGAGATCTCAGTCTGCCTGCGTCCCTGCTTAACAGGAGAAAACTACCTTGGATTGAAGCAGAAGGTGAAACGAAGGCCTCTGTAGTTACCAGGAAGGAGACGCTGATAACATTTTTTTTTTCCCCAAATATTGATTGCGGATGGGGTGACGAAGTCGTGTTTTAGAGAATAGACGACCTGCAAACTGTTAAGGTGATGCGCCAAGATTGCAACTGAGAGGCCAATAAAACATAACACAGTATGGTAGCATAGTAACAATTTTATATTTTTCACATGAAAATATGTGATTCCATTTAACCTTGTTGGCAAACAAACTAACGCTGGGTCTCATTTTAAAAGTTCATTTGATTTAAAACTAGATAAATTGCATTTTTCTGCTAAAATGCAGTGTGAATGCTGAGAGCTGAATGACTGAGGTATTAAAGCAAAAAGAGGCTGAACAGTAGCTAGAAGTTGCAAAATGCTAGGTAAAAGTAGCAAGGCACTAAAAGCTTAATGTATCAAAAAGGTAGTTAAAAGTGTCAAAAGGACAGTTAGAAGCGATAAGTAGCAAAAAATTGGTCAACAGTTAAAGGTAATTTTTGCTCAAGGGCTAAAATTTTGACACATTGCAAGGCAGGGGCACCTACAAAAGGGTGGCTGGGGGAGCATTGACCCTTCACTGCTCCACCCTCCCTGGCCAGACCTAAATTAAAGCTCCTGATCTTTTGCTTGGTATGCAGTTTGACATTTTCCTTTTCATTTGGGATTAGTACAACATCATAAACATAAACAATAGTACTTATTGACTAATTGTCTGCATTGGGACACTTTTTAACAAAAGTCCCATCATTGTAAACACATCATGTCTGTCCACTGGAAACGGTCTTGTGTTTTGAACACGTCAATTAGAAATACGCATTTTCAGAATAAACACATGCGCCCAAAGATAAATTAATTGACATTGAATAGACTAGGTTCTGCACAGTCTATGTGGCTGACTTCCTGACCCGTGGGTAAAATCTGTCTGGTCTACAGTTCAACGACCTGTCAGCCAGTAGGACTCCTAACCCTCCCTTTTTTGTGTACACAGTTTAATTTCTATCTTTGAAAATCTTAGTTCTCATCTTTTTTTTTTCCTGTGAGCTGTTTGAAACATTATGAGTTGTATGTCCTGTGGGGAGGAAGTGCTGAAGGCAGCCCCCCACCCCCTCGTTCCACCTCCCGTTTTCCTCCCCCTGAGTGAACAAGAGCAGCTGGGAGGTCTTCTCACCCCGCTGAACGTTTTTAGAGAAAGCGTTCGCGCTGGAAACAAACGAACAAAAAAAAAATAGTCGACAGCAATTTGATGGATTATGTTTCTTGATAGTGATGCTTTTCTCTTTGTTTTTGTTTGTGTGTTGGGGGATGTGGGGGTGGGGTGGGGGGACTTGCGTTTTCTTTGTATTTATTTGTGTGTTTTATTCTCCTGTTAATTACTGGTGACTATTTTTGACCTCCATTAACATCTTCAGCGACGCTTAGCTCGCAGTCGGTTAAGCTGGTTATTCCAGAAGGGAAACTTAATGACTTTTTGCATAAGCAGCCATTTTTTAAATTTTTTTTTTTTTTTTTTTTACCTTTGTGTGCGTGGGTTTGTGTGTGTGTAAGTGAGCAAATTTTTGCTTGTGTGTGTGAAAGCATCACTGTGTGATCATTAGAAATGGAAATGAGTGACTCCCTCGCCCCCTAAACTCATTGTCTCACCGACATTAGGTAATTGTCTCTCACTGCCAACTCCTTCATTATAGAAATCTGTCTGTAAGCATTTTCATTCAGCGGTTTAGGAGCGACGCTTTAAATTAAAACATTACCACCAACCTGACGAACCAGATCTCATCTCTCATTCTTCGGCAACATATTGTTCATGCGCTTTTAGGTCTGATACGGCTCCATTAATTTCCGATTTCTTGTCTTCCATCGCTCTAATTTTTTTAATTTAAATTTCCATCTCTTTCATTTATCACCGTTTACCTGCTTTCAGTGTATAGCCTAATTGTGAATCTGTAGCTTGTACAAAATGTACACTTCAGCTGGAGAAGCAACGTGCAAACTTTAGTTTTTCCGTAGCATTTTATGATCCATGCCGAAAGTACTTCGGGCTTTTTCCAGTTTTTGAAACGTGTCAACTTTATTGTGTGCTTTTGTCTTTTTTGTTGCGAAGCTGCTGAGTCATTTTAGCTGCAATTCTCTTTATTTCGCCCATCCTTGGCATTGACAAAAATCATATTGTAGTTTTAACAGTGTTGCCAAGTAATTCTCCCCACTCACCAACCTGACTCTTATCTTTTATGTCAGCTCTCTTTTGAAAACGTCTCTCTGCCTCTGTCTGAAAAGTGGTCAATCGGCACAGGCGGCTGCAGCACCAACTTCGTCTCTAATATTTTCTATTTTTCCCCCCCTCTCAAGTTCCAGGCAGTGAGTAAAGGGTGAAGGAAGCTTGACTAATGTAACTGTCTTACAGCGGTTTTGAGTCGTTCTGGCACCTGAAATTTAACATTATAGTATACCATATATGTCTTCCTTAGGTTTTCATCTTTAGGCTCTTCCGCTTTCTGAGTAACACCAGTCATATTTTAAAACCTTCATATTTTCTTCATTAGGCCCCCCTCACACTGGATGACCATGTTATGCTCTCCATGACATGCATGACCTACTAGAATGTGGTTGGTTTGTGGCAAATTGGAAAAACCATCAGTTTGAAAGCAGAACTGTCTTTTTAGTTGTGACAAAATAGATTTTTCCTTCTGTTATTTGCATCCGAGGGAAGCTCTCTTGCACCCTTACCACACTCTTTACTCCCAGTCGGGCACATGCTAGCATGGCATGATCCTCTAGCTATGAGGTAGAGGACCGTGCCATGACCTGAGTCCAGCATATCCAGTCATGCTTCAAATTCTCAACAACCAAGCAATGCGATGCACACAGACCCCGTCTCATGGATCTCCTGCTACCATGCTCCACCCAGGACCTTGATACACTGCCACCACAAAAATAAACCACTGCGGCGTTGCTGTAGGAATTCTGGGCATGCTCGAAACCTTCCATGACCTATCACAACATGCAACAGAAAGCCCGCTATGTTCATAAGATGCACCTAAAAACCTTGCCAAGACCCTACAATCCATGTTCTGGCAAATTTTTTACATCCAGTGTGAAGGAGGCCATATAGGAATGCCATAAATTACTACACTGAATGTTATCTTCTTACATGTTTCTTGCCTGCTGCCAAAAGGATGATAATGTTTTGGCTCGTATATGTGTGCGATATCCTATCAAAATATCTTGGGAACTACTGTGCAAATCTTAGTGAAACTTGCAGAAAGTAACCACTGGATGTACATCTACAGCTGATTACCCTTTGGGGCCAACCCAAATCAAGATGTCTGCCACAGGCGACTGACCTTAGAAAACATAATTACAATTCAGTCAGTTGTACACATGCGCTACAATTTATCATGGTTGTAGCCGACAGTCATTAACAACATTTACTCCAAGTCTTTGCGTGAGATCCGTTCTTAAACCTTGATCAATAACTGTGGGAGTGGTTGTCTGTTAGCAAAATATCTCATGAGCCACTGAGCAGATATAATGAAACGTTTAGAAATGAATCCCTGGATGTACATTTACAACGGACTAAATTTGGGAGTCAATCTGATCAACTTGGCCGCCACAGCTAATCAACATTAGCCACAAAAATAGCTGTAGCTCAGTCAGTTTTACAGATATTGAGGTAAGAGTTGACGTGGCAGAAGCTGAAAGTCATTCACAACACATAGCCTAAGCGTGACATTCTGCAATGTCGTATGAGACTGCACATAACATCACTGTTAAGGCTGGACCAAGACGGCTACAGCTCTGTCATTTCTCGGCATAAGATGATTGCTCTTAGTTCTAAAATACTGACATGAAAGGTGGCAGGCGATATGCATCCCTTCATGGAATGCTGAGCCTTTAATTTTGTTTTACTTTCCAGTTCATCAGTTTTGACCAGATTCAATGTTTTCCTTTGTTTATTTTGTGTGCGTGTTTCGACCGAACGTGTAATTCCTCTCGATCTCTTCCTTCCTCTTACCAGATCGTCTGTGCAGTCTTTGCAGCCCTGCTCCATTTCTTCTTCTTGGCAGCGTTCACCTGGATGTTCCTGGAAGGGGTGCAGCTCTACATCATGCTGGTCGAGGTGTTCGAGAGCGAGCACTCCAGGACTAAGTACTTCTACCTGGCGGGGTACGGTGTGCCAGCTGTCATCGTGGCCGTCTCCGCCGCAGTGGACTACAGTAGCTACGGCACCGACCGAGTGTAAGAAAGGGCCGCCGAGGGATGCAGGGCGTGACGGGATGGATGATGGGGCAAAAAAAAAAAGGGGGAGAGGGGAAAAAAAAAGAGAAAAAGCATGGAGGGTTGGGGGATGGGAGGGTGAGGCTGGAGTGCCTGCTGTCAATTTGGCTGTGTCTGCCACAGTGGACTCTACAAGCTTTGGCACTTCTCGAGAGTCAATACAGAGAGGCTGAGGAGGATGAAAAGGAGGAGAGAAATTGGGGACAAGCAGGAGAGGATGCACCACAGAGTGCCTGCGTGAGTGCGACAGCGACAATGTGTGAATATGGAAGGATTTAGCAGGCGGGAAAGAAAAAGGGTGGAGTGGGGGTGGGGGGGTGCACAGCGGAGCAGTCTGGTGGAGAAAAAGAGAGAGGTTTAAGTGTGAGAACGGAGGGATTGAGAGGCACACATCCACGCTGCTGAAATGAAGCCAGCCTCTGTGGAAAGGAGCGTGGCGGCGCGGTGAAGAATGAGGGCTCGCTTAAAAGCGCAAGGTCATGTGTTCGCGCACGCTTGACTTGTTCAACCCCAGACACTGCAGGAGCCCGAGAAAATAGCAGCCGGCATCTCATTCATACGAGGCGCATGCAAAATAAGCAACGACAACAACAACAATGATAAAAAAATAAATAATAACAGGAATGAATACCCAGTTTCACTCGGGTGACCCGTCCACTCTGCCCATGCTGCAACAGGAAAAGAGGCCAGCATTTTATTCAAACACATATTAAATGCATAATAAACATACATTATAAATGCTTCTCCTGACTTAGCCGTGACCCGTCCTCCATTCTGACTGTATGAAATATAAAGGAGACATTAACAGTGCTGATCTTGCATTTTTATAAAAATCTCCACCCGGTCACATGTAAAAAGAAAAAAAAAAATTAAAAAACTGCTCCTTTTAGATTATTAAATGGGGGAAGAAAAAAAAATAAAAAGAAGCAGCCACTGTTAAATGATTCAAATGTTCAGATGCTCGCATTTACTGTTGCTTCAGAGACCTTTTTGTGGTCCGGAACAATGCTGCTTTATGTCACATCGCAGAAGTTTTAAGACAAGGGAGGGGCTGAATTTAGGCGTGTTTAACCATCGAGCTACACTAATTCGCAGGCCGCTTAGATCAATATTTCATTGCGGGGTGATTATTAAAGCATGAGAGTCTGAATGCCAAGTTCTAGATGAATAATCTCACCGCATGCCACTAGCCAACAAAGCATTGTGAAAAATGTGAGGTTTAAAAAGAAAGGAGAAAAAGAAAATATGATAAATGACGCGGCACATTTTAGAAGAAAAGAAGGGAGCCTCTCCGATATATTAGATGTAAAAGATTCAAATCATTTCAAAAGATTGTTCCTAGTAGTTTTTAGGAATATTGAACCCAAGTAGCTTTTTAAATAATCCTTTGCCCCGTGGCCCTCGCAGATCTGAAAAGTAATTGGCAGAACTATTCTCGCTGAAAAGCACTTTTCTTTTAAAAATTGAGCTTTAATGGCGCGTTTATTATTATTATTATTATTTTCAACTCGGCTTTGAAAATGACATTGCTTATCATTTTGGACGTGACGCGTTGACTCAAAACACCTGAAAAGATCAAACGCCATCCCTGCTGTGTCCCCATGTCTCATAAGCCCCCCCACCCCACTCCTTCTCCATGTTAGTCTCAATCACATCCCATAATGAAGGTGGGCATGACTTAGCAAAGGAGCCCTAATGGAGGGTTCGGTGACACAGTCAGGGACCCATAATGGAGGGCTCACTAATGTGTTGGAAATTGAAAGATTAATAATTCAGAAGCAGCTGGTCATGAATCAGTTTGGCCATTTTGCTCCAGCGGTTTCTCTTCGCCACCTTTCTCTGCAACCAGTTGGGCTTGACCTCAATGTAGGGCACTCTGGGATTTTTTCTTCTTCTTCTTCTTCTTCTTCTTTCCCTATTTGCTGCAATTTATTAGTGAAGACGTTTTGGAGTAATATAATTTAGCATAGAGCTGTATATCGTTTACCACCAACCTCTTAGTCAGAAGTCGCTGGGCGTGACCGTGTGTTCATGCGTCTCTTGTCTGTGTGTGTGTGAGTGTGTGAAAAGAAAAAAATGATGAGCCTGTGTATGACTTCACAGCCGTTCCCAGACTCCATAAATAGCCTCGTGAGATCCGCATCCGTAACTCAGTATTCAAATGAGCGCAGTCGCGTCGTATTTTTGCGACCACAGGACGTGGCCGTATCATATATCTGAGCCCTAAGGGGAGACGTAAAGGTTTATTTATCACAGGTGCTCATCCCTCGCCGTCTCCATCTCTGTGTGTGATGTATGCTTGCGCTGCGCGCATCATCCATTTTCCTCCAACCTGTAACACCTTCCCTATTGTTCTTTATCTCTTTCACTTTTTCCCTCCGTCCAAATTCCCTTTGCCCTCCCTCTGTCCTGACACATTTCATATACCGTACTTTTTTGTTGTTGTTGTTGTTTTCCACCTTCCCTTGTGTGACCGTGATACATGTCTTGTCCTGCGATGGTAAATCCTTGCTTGTCGACATCCATCTGGGATTGGAGAATGTTTTATTTTTTTATTCCTATGTGTCTTTTGTTCCCCCCTCTCCTGTTTGTCTTTCCTGTGTTTTTCATGCATGATGTCTCTGTATTTTTTTGTCTCCAGATGCTGGCTGCGGTTGGATACGTACTTCATTTGGAGCTTCATAGGGCCTGCTACTCTCATCATTATGGTAAGACACACACACACACAACCTTGACTACACAGTCTGCCACATGTTCGTGCAGAAGCGGGTAGTTACAGCAAGGTGTTTTGTTAATCTTGTACAAGGTTCGCCTGAGCTCCTCAGCAGGGGTAAGTGGAAATGGAGGGAACTTTGTGTCAACTTAATAATTCCTGTTTGTGGATTAGCTCTCTGGTACGCACACAATCCTACGAGCGGGAAATCTTTGGAGAGGAGAGAGAGAGAGAGAGAAGGCAAATCACTGTGCCTTACACAGATTATGATAATAACTCAGCAAAGTTATGTTGCTGTTGGGCATTTACTTTGCAGGCTAAGTGCCGCATTTCCTTCAGACGCAGCTGTTTGACAATAATGCCAATTGAGCACGGGCTGCCTGAGAGCTCCCAGTCCTTTCATAGAGCAACGAAACGAGTTTCAGCAGTCAGCAGATTGTTATGAAAAGGAGAAAAGCGACATTACATCTTAGATAGCTAAGCTAAGACAGGACAAAACAAAAAAAGGCATGAAAAGTGACGCAACTAATGAAACAATGTTCTCAGTTTGCTGCGCACTGACGCTCTGAACTCAGTTTAGACATTTCAGACTATTGCTGATTTAGCTGGAGCAGCAAGGAGGCCCCGGTGCAGGAGAAGTGATACTGTTGTGACCTGCAACAATTGGTGACACGTTCAGAGAGGCAGCACAACAGTCCAGGCAGTCGTTCCAAAGCCACCGTATCTGATCGAAAAGACAGCATCTGTGAGAGTTGGCCTTCTACTGTTACAGCAATCATTTAGGAATGTAATGCGTGCTGTATTATTCCTGTAGCTCAAGTTGCTGTTTCTTGAGCACATAAAGGATTGTTGATTGTTGATACTGTGCCCCCCAAGCTAATTACAGATGGAAGGGAAAAAAGAAAGAAAAAAAAAAAAAGAAATGATGTGTACAGTATGTGAGCTATAAGTTGCTGCTTTGACACCATGTCTTTAATCAGCCTTGTTTCTGCAGAAAAAATTAACTTGTGTGTTTTTATTCCTGTGTTTCAGCTGAACGTAATCTTCCTCGGCATCGCCCTTTACAAGATGTTCCATCACACAGCCATTCTTAAACCAGACTCTGGGTGTCTGGACAACATCAAGTAAGTTCCTCTGTTTGTACAGGAGAGCCATAACACCACCGCGCCAGGTTCAGGAAGCAAGTGTGATTATATATGCTTGTGTAAAATAAGCTGAAAGAAGACCATGACCTTTTTTTTTCCCAAAAAAACTCCTATCCCTTGAGTTGGAATGGAGGTTTGGAGGTGTACAATATGTTCTTATTCTTTTAGGAATTGACCTATATATTTGGTTTAAAAGATAAGTCTGTGTTTTTGTGGAAAAAAATATGTTTTTATCTTTCAGTACAATAATACACCACGTTATTCAATGATAATTATTAGCCAGAGCCCATCGTCTATTTTATTGACAGAATTATTTTATTTATTTTTGACTGTTGCCCATGTGTACAAAAACAATAAAATACTCTCTGTTTCAAAATTTGCTTTTATTTTAAAAGAGAAAAATATTTTTAAAAATTCAAATTTTGAACTGTTATTGCCTTAAGAAACACATTAGACATTTAGTATGTATAAAAATATTTATATTATTTTTTTTTTCCTTTTATGATGTTCAAAACTTGAAATAAAAGGCTGATCTACACTATTTTTTGAAAATGAAGATATAATTTTATTCATAAAAAAAAAGTATGCACAGCCGATTACAACAATGGTGTTAAAAAAACCCATGCTGCACCACTAAGTGGTGATGATATCAACAATAGTGCCACATTAAATTACAAAAGGAAGAACAACCTGAGTTTATTTGGTGAACAATTAGGCCAAAAACAAATGTAATTAGTTGTCTTCTTTTGCACCATTTACAAATGTCATCCAGTTATTAACTATTTCAGCACATGGTTAAAGTTTAGTGGCAACAAGGTGAGACAAATGTAAATAAAATAAAAAAATAAAAACAGCTTCATTGATATGTTTTTTAGTGTACAATGCAACATTAGGCATGCCATGAAACAGGCTGTTACATCGTTGTTTCTCAAAACCTCTGTATGTCAGTTCTAACCGAATTTTTAAAAAAATCTCTAGAAAGAGAGAGAGATATTTAACAAATATTTAACAGTAAAAGTGAGACGCTGTGTGAGTGAACACTTACTGTCTGAAGTGAATAAAAGTACAGTGTCATTTAGCCCTATGGGTCCTCCCCCACCTTGTCGCCATTGCATAAGTGAGAACTAATTAATGAAGTTACAACTGCTGCTACCTGCATAAATGCACAGCACTCTCTGCAGCTGTCAGTAACATTGGAGAGCTGTAGATATTTATTAAAGTTAGAGGACAGACTCCTACTAAGAGCTTATTCTAATGGCCGGTATAATGACCAGAGTATAAAGAGTCAGTTAGCATCTAAGGGCACAGTTAGATTAGATTAGCATTTAGACACTAGACATTTTGAATCGCCTTGTTGCTGTAAAGTGCTATATAAATAAATAAAAAGAAATTTAATTTCCCTTCACTTCACTTCACTTGTGACAGAGAGGAAGAACCTTGTCCTACCAAATATACATTTAATCACAACTCAAACTGTTACGTTCTAAAATCCTTTAAAAAAAAAACTATACTTTTATTTTTTTCTAGATTTACTTGAAATGTAAAAAAATTAATGTTGTGTTTTCATTAAGTTAATGTGTCTTACTGTCAGTATTTACTCTGACGGCTACATGCTATTTCTTAGCTCTTTAGAAGATATTTCAGTTTTCAACCTTTTGACAGTTCATTTATTAAAATTTATTTATTTATATAAGTCAAAACAAAAGAAAAAACGGTTGATTATTTGGCGTTACGTTTTGTTAATTTTGAAGCAGAGTCACTCACATTGTTTCTACGCTAAACTAACTAGCTCCTGACACAGGTTAGCTTAAGCTAGCACCAGGCTGCAGCAGTTGGCAACAAATTGCGAATGGCAATTCGCAAGGGAGTTGCCAAAATGTCTCGAAACGGTTGCGAAGGCTTTCCATTTCCTCAAGCGAGACACAAGGCTTCGTGCTTGTGTAGGGGGAATATTAAGCACGTTTGAAAAGTTTGCACAACACATTTTCTCTCAGAACAGCCACAGTCATCGCTGGTATCTCAAACGCATCTTGAAACCTTCTCAATTCATTTTCCATAGATCTACAGTGCTAGAGCTGTTTTTCCTTCTGTGATATGTGTGCAAACTCTTCATTAAAAAATGAATGAACTAGAACTATTTCTTTAAATATAATGGCTGAAGGACATTATTTAACAATAGAATTTTGCAAGAACAGGATTTTACTTTTACCAACCTGAGTTGCCACTCACTGAATTCATATTATCATTATCATCAGTCCTGTTCGTTTTACTCAGACAACCCTTACGGAATTTAAAACATAATGTTATCACCACTGAATGTCATTTAATTTGAGATGCTGTTATTTCTTATTCCGGTCCAGCTCAACATAAAAAAGCACGGTGCATTTTAACCACTATGTTATGGCTGGAAGCTAAACGTCCTGCTGAGCTCAGAATTGACAACGTAACTCACAAAAGTGGCTATCATTTGATTCTTATTGTAAATGCATCTTTCATGACAGCTGTTTTAAATTCTACTTTGAGAAGCGGGTGTTTCAGAAATAAAGGCAAAGCTAGCTGATCTTTGATTTTTTTTCCTTTCTTGTAGTTCAGTGAGAATATCATAAAAAAAAACCAGAGTAAAGAAAAAGAAATGAAAGATTTATAATCTAACTCTTTTGGATTTTTTTTTAATGAGTTTTCTTAGTACACTAAAGGCTGTCTAAATTTGAATTATTTTTTCACTCCATTAGTCATGTCTTATTGTTTATTTTACTCTTTTATCACCACATTTTCTTTGTCTTATTGTTTTTGTCTTATTTTTTTATGTTTCTCCTCTTTGTTTTCTTTGTGTCTTTAATCCCAAAGCCATCATGAATTATCTTTGTTGTGGATTGGCTCTGGTAAGCCACTCTTCCAGTTAGCTGTTGTCTTGCTAGAGACGTTTTGTTAAGTTTGCTTGTATCATCACAGTGCGTACAACCTGCCTAAAAGCGTATGCCCGTGGCTACGTTAAACATTGTTCTGCCTTACACAACCGATTTCTTGTCCACGCTTATGTGATACTGAAATATGGCAATGGTGGTTTATAGATTTGGAGAAAAACACACCAGGAAAAACTATTATTCAAAAGAACTTTGGAGGAAGTGGTGACATGGTGGGATGGAAAAAAGGAGAGATGAGCATACCCGTTATTGAAGAGGGTCATCAGGCGAGCTTTATTGGAGGTTCTGTCTCGCCTGAATGGTGCCACTGAGGGCAACATTGAATCAATCATCTCAGTCTCACTCACTTACTCTCCTCCTCTGTCTCTCTTCCTTCCTCATGACTCTTCTAATATCTTCCCCAATGTGGTGTTCTTTCTCCTCCACCCCTTACCCCCACCTCGCATTCCCCACCCCACTCACTTCCTTTGTTTCTGTCCCCTGCATTAGAGGTGATCACTGTCCAGTCAGCCAATCAAATTAACAGTCATCGCCTTGGCTGTGGCAGACCCAAAAGTTTGACCTTTTGAGGGAAATGTCATTTGTAATGGCTGTAATGTCTCTCTACTTACTGCCCCGTGAAGCCAATCTCTCTCTCTCTCACACACACACACACACACACCACAGAAAGGACTTGCAAATGCATTCACATGCCTCGACATGACCACGTTCCTGCGGCATTTGGCCTATGACTCATTTCTTTGCCTTTATTTAGGAAGTGGTTCATGGCCTCGAAACTGTTTTATTTTATTTTATTTTATTTCATTTATCAAATCAATTTCCAACAAACTGTTAGAAGTCAAAAATGCATAGAGCTCTTCTTGACCCCATTTACAGCAGAAAATGCCATTTAATTGGACTGACTGAGTTTAGCTCTAACTCGCAAAACGTGTACAGTGAAGTCTATCTAACGTCAGCGGCTGATATCTGCTGTCCTTTAACCTCCCCTTCCTCTCTTGAGGTATCTAAATGAAGAAATCCACTTTGACTTGTAGGAGTATAATTCTTCAAAGCAAAAACTCCCCCTGTTCTTCCATCCCTCTCCCACAGTGTCAGGACTCTGAGTGAACCCCCTTTGACCCCTTCTCTCCTGGTCCCACATGCATCAGCCTTGGCTTACTAGTTTTTCTAGGAGAAAGACAAATTGAATCTCAATCACAAAGCGCACGCGGTAGCTTACAGAGGATTTCTCTACATCTGTCCCCTCTCTTGTAGGTCTTGGGTGATCGGTGCCATTGCCCTGCTGTGTCTGCTGGGCCTAACCTGGGCGTTCGGCCTCATGTACATCAACGAGAGCACCGTCATCATGGCCTACCTTTTCACCATCTTCAACTCTCTGCAGGGCATGTTCATCTTCATCTTCCACTGCATCCTTCAGAAAAAGGTGAGAGAGAGACGAAACTGGCATTAGTGCACAGTTTAGGGAGGTTAAGGTGAACTGTTTTGCACAGATTTTTGGACATGAATACATGATACGACTGCTTGACCTTGGTGCATTAGCTTTATTATATCTTTGCACCAATAAAATCCTATTAATTTAATTATTTGATAAATAATTTGCAAGCAGGTTTGGTTCTGCAGACATATGCTCCAAAGTAAAGCCAAAAAACCTAAAAAAAAATGCATTTCCCCATACCACTCTTCTTCCGGTGCCTTTCCGGCTTTGCGTCATTAGAATTTCCTCAGCAGCGACACCAAATGTGTAAAAGAAAAGCTGCGGCAGAGCTGATATAAACAGCAACAACCACTCTGATTGTTCAACACAGCTGGTGACAAAGTTACGGCACTCTGCGGATTGCTTCACCTTGATCATGCCAATGAATCAATATTAAAACGGAGCATCTGAGTTTGATTGATTAATGGATTGATTGAAAAGGCTTTATCATGACATGTTTAATTAATACAACAAGTAAAGTAAACAAAAGATAAAAAACAGCTAAAAGAACAGTCACTACGCACTTAATATGTTCAAAAAAGAAGTAAGAAGAAGCATAAGCTCATTGATCTCACCCTTTTTTTTACCATTTAGAAACTAATAATTGTTCAATTCAACTATTTCCTGTTTTATTGTACCATTATATGTTCATCTTACAATATATATGTATTTATATATACACACACACATATATAATCCTGTATTGAATCACACTGGATTGTGATTTAGGGGTGAATTGTATCGTTACGAATCGGTTTTCGCTGCTTTTGTAGCTTCAGTGAAATTGGATCGTTGGCAGTATATCAAGATGTGTAACCTATCAGCCACAGACCAGAAATGCACCCTAGATGTATCAGACAGACAAACAGAAGCATATATACACGTTTGCAATGATCAGTAGTGATCGTGTCGCAATATCTGCCAGAGCTGTCATAAGTTTGACAAGACAGCACTTTTTTCTTTTCTTGCATCTACATGTCCTTGGGAAAGCAGGTAACAAATTCAGCTGCTAGTTATATAACATGAATGTATGAGTGGATGAGCGGTTGGATACTTTACAAATGATGTAAAACACTACAAACCATTCAGAGAAAACGACACGAAAGCACATATACCAAAGAATACTTATAGAGATTTAAGAATAAAAAAAAAACCTTTATGGAAATCTGTAAAAAACAATACACTATCTGTGACATTTGTGTGTAATTTATTAGACACTTAAAACAACTTCCTATTAAGAACTATATTTGTGATTCTTAAAATTGTTTGCCTGATGAAGGTCAAGTGACCACAAAGTGGCTATAAATTTTGGCAAGTTTGAACAATGTGCGGGAGTGTCTTCACACCTTTAGATTTATTTGTCCTTTTCCTACGCGCTTGTTTCAAACAATAGATGTACTTTTCTTTGTTTTTAAGGTCAGAAATTCTGAACAAGCTTGTTTAAAAAGTGGATAGTGTTTAAATCTAATTCTCTTCAATGTCGGACGCAAGCAGAGACACATATCTTCCCTTTTAATCTTAAAAACATAAACTATTCTCTGCTGGTTTGGGGTTTAATTGACCAAAAAGGATTGTTGGAACTTGGGAGCGCACATTTGACACTTTATATATTTGGGTTATATTTAGCTCGGAGAAGGCGCCAAAACATCATGGCGTATTCTTGCAGGGTCTCCCGCCCACGCCCAGCCAGTGCCTGGCAGTAATGAAGAGGAGCAGGATATGGAAAGGAAATGTTTAATGCGCTCTCATCCGGCAGCAGCCCTGCAGAGAGTTTTATGTGCCTCGACTAATAAAGACGCGCAGGGATGTTGTATGGCGTACTTCGGCACGTTTTAGGTTACAGGACCAGCTACCCAGAGCGATGTCCTCAGAACAGCGCTAAAGGTTTTCTTTGGCTGCGGCCCAGCCACGGTTTCTCCCAAGATGCATGGAGCGCCTCGGCACGCAGCTGTTCAAACAGAGCATGTGGCAATCCGCGTCTGCCAGTCCAACAAGCTTGTTAAAAATCAATTACGCTCTTATTTGTTCTAACTTGATTGAGATCTAAGTGCAGATGCTCTGTGTGTACAAATGCATCAGATGTCTCTCCGAGGAATATGTCCATTTCAGATGAACGTGTGGCTTTCTTAGGGCGGGTGTTGTTGGGGGAAAGTTTAGGAAGTTAATCTCTTAATGTCTGCCTTTTATGGGTTTAGTGTTTACTCGGGGAATGTGAGGAGGAAAAAAGTGCTCACTTTATCTTATTCTGTCTGACTGCAAGGTTAGGACTGACGTTAGTCAGTTTTGTCACACTTTTGGCGAGCTGGTTGCTTGTTCTTACCCGTACCTGTGTGCATCCACCCCACCCCACGCAGGTGCGCAAAGAGTACGGCAAGTGTCTGCGCACTCACTGCTGCAGCGGCAAGAGCGTCGAGACCTCCATCTCCTCCTCCAGTAAGACCACCACGTCTCGGACCCCGGGCCGCTACTCCACAGGCTCACAGGTGAGCTTACCTGCCTGCACACCAGGACGCTACAGCACAGCAGACTCCCAGGTGAGGCCGGAGCACGCCATGAACCAGGGGTTTGGGATTATCAAGCTACGCTTTCAAACCCCGTCTGGCGATCGAACGCATTTGTTCGAAATCCGAATGCGGTCGGTTCTGTTTTGAAACATGAACTGTTTCAGTGTTGAAAGCGAGATATCCCAAACCCCGACTCCAACAGATTTCACTGCAGACATTCAGGTATTCAGAGTAAAGATGACACTGATTATACATACTCCTTCCTTGCCTTTTCTTGTCTTGCTGGTCCTTGCTTTGTTTTTTCGTTTCTTTTTCCTTTACTGCCTCTCCTGCACTAATTTGCCCTTATTTTGTACATTATTTTCCCCATTTCCTCACCCTATATTTCCCCTTTCTTTTTGTCACCTTGTCTTCTCCCGTTCTTCTCCTTTCTCTTCCATTGCCTTTCCCTGTCATTACTGCTTCTTCTTTTTGCCTTTTCCTACACCTTCTCCACCCCTTTTCCCTCGCTTTTTGCCCCCCTCCTCCCTCTTTTCTCCTGTGTACAGAGCCGCATCAGACGGATGTGGAACGACACCGTGAGGAAACAGGAGTCCTCTTTCATCACCGGAGACATCAACAGCTCCGCTACGCTCAACAGAGGTAACCATGGGATACCTACCATTTGCATCCGCATCACTGTCACCATGTCTACTTTATTAATAGCAAGAGGTGCGAGCAGCATACGCTGTCATTTAGCAAAGTGGTATGAGTCCAAACCGCTGATTATGGCATTGTGTTGAGTGGAAGATGAAGAGAATAGGGTTTCAAATTCACTTCCTGCTTTTAATTCTGCTTCAAAGGGTGACTTTACGGAAAGGAAAAATAAGGGCAGACTCTTGTCGAAAGTAAAGCGTCAGCCGGTTCGGAAAACTATGAAGTGGCATAAAAGCTGTTGGCTGAAGGCTCCATCTAAGGATGGATGTGTTTTAAAAGGTTCTGGGCAAAAATCTTTAGGTCAGTCAATGATCAAGAGCTGAGCTGAACCCCAGTAGAACCTTTTTTATTATAAGTTACGCAGTTGTAATGATGTAATATTTACAAAATGTGACATAGTCACCACCCACCATTAAGAGGCAAAAGCAGATAATGTCTGAGTGCATCTCCATATGTGTGTCTGTCATCAAAATATCTCATGAACCACAGAACAGATTTTAATGAAACTTACCGAAAGTAATTTTTGGCTGTACATGTACAAACCATTAACTTTTGGCGCCAACTTAATTTACATGGCTGCCACAGCCAACTCACCTTAAGAAACACAAAAATGGCTAAAAGGTGGGTAATTTTACAGATACTGAGCTAAAACTTACCATAGCAGTAGCTAAGACTGATCTTCAACATATCTTCTGATCACTAAACTATTGCACAACATCTTTGTTTCAAAATTTGTCATTAACTATTTGGAGTAACCCAATGGACAGATTTCAATGAAACATTTAGTAAATGGCCATTCGATATACTTCTACAACTAATTACCTTTTGAAGACAATCCAATTCTAGATGGCCAGAATAACCAACTGACCTTTGAAAGCACAAAAATGGCTATAACTCAGTTTTACAGAGATTGAGCTAAAATTCAGTGCGTTAGTAGCTGAGAGTCATTCACAGCACATACTCCAAGTGCTACTCATCATGTCAGATGAAACCTTGGTGATAGTTCTTGGAGTCGACAAGCTGTGTCTTATCAAACTATCTCATGAACCGCTGGACAGATTTAAGTGGAATCACTGGATGTGCATCTATAGCTCTTTAACATCTGAGTTCAACCCAGTTCAGGATGACGGCCACAGCTAATCAACCTTTGCCAGCACAAACATGGCTACAACTTAGTTAGATTTATAGAAATTGACCTAAAGTTGGTGTTGAAGTCACAAATAGTCATCCCCAACATGTACCAATCTTAAGATATCACATGATATCAGGCATAACATCATTTACAAAGTTTGACCAAAACAGCTATAACTCCAGCCACATCATGCAATGATTTTTGCTTAAAGCTATTTTTTTAAACATTAATGATATATTACTTATTAAATGCAGCATAGTTAATAGGCCAGCACACAGCTATAAGCGTGTGTGTTACAGCCACGCAAACGCTGCAGCGTTTTTCATCCATATGTCCGGTTTGGTTGAACTTATTCCGTTTAAAAGCGCTATAATTAGCAACCTTTTCAATGAGCGTTCAGCTTAAAGTATTTTCGCTGCCATCAGAGCAATCTATTTTCTTCACTCCGGAGTGCGACATCGTAATGGACTCTAGGAAAAGAATCCATAAGTACGGCTGTCTGAAGGCTAGTGTAATGAGGGCGTCGACACCCGAACAGCCAGACAGTTTGACACACACACACTCACTGAAGGCATGCTGCCATTTGTTAGTCTCCGAGCTGAGGGGTGGCCCTCGCTTTCTTCAGGCCACTAATAAGCTGTTAGCATGACAGATGGATACTAAAGCAGGCACGGTGCGTGTCAGCGCTTGAATTATCACGCACTTAGTGAGGCAGGGCTTCGGAAACCCACACCTCTCTCTGCCCTCGCGCTTTCAAAGTGTTGTGCGCTGATCTGCTTGGGCCAGTAGATTTTCAGATGACTAGACAGAGTGACAGAAGATGGCGGGTGGGGGTTACATTGAATTGGTTCAGTTAATTAAGAGTTTTTTTCGTGTGACGCAGTCGCTCAGACGACGCCATAACTACCTGTGAGAGTCACCGCTATGACGGGAACGAAAGTTGACAATGTTTTCTTAGAAAAGTGGGGTTTTTGCAGGTCCAACACAGATGAATAATGGCAGCAGCTGCTGACAATGACAGAATAAGACCATAGAAAGGTAGTCATATTACTTAGGTGATATGGAAATGGGCTGGTGCCAACACACATTAGGCCGCTGTGTGCTGTATCGATTATTTTATAGAAAGGGAGACAGCACAGCAAAAAGAATGCCACTCTGTGATGCAGTAAAACCATTTGTTTATCTTGTATCAGTGTTGTTTTAATTCACAGACTCAAACTCTCTCCTGTCAGGCTCTGGAAGCAGCCAAATCCTTTTTGTTGTTGTTGTTGTTGTTGTTGTTGTTTTTGTTTGTTTTTCAGAGAGTGATCAATTTTTTTTTAGACTCCCATTGATGCTGCATCTGTGACAGCTGTAATTCTGGGCTGGGTAACAGATTTTCTTCTTGGCTCATTTTTTTGCAGTAAAGACATAAGAAGATGCTGTGAACTTGTTTTGAGGAATCGTGGTTTTATTTAATTTATTTTTTTATTTTTTATTTTTTGGAGTAGCAGCTCAACACTTCACACAAACCTTCTGAAAGTTTGCTGTTTAACTTTACTTACTAGTCAATAAAAAATGAAAAAAAGTCTCCTTCTTAGCAAAGCAACAGAAAAATTAAATATTGGTAAAATTTTGCACTTCAGACTGTAATGATACATTTGTGGTAACAGAGAGGGGGAAAAATGCTACTTGTAGTGTTGTTAAATCAACATTATGTGACTCTTAAACGTGATTGTCACACTTTTATTGTGCAGATTTGTAGCTGAAATACACATTATATATAAATCATACCTTTTTTCTTTATGTTAACTTGATTTCAAATTGTGCAACGGGGACAATTATCAACAAAAAAAAGGCAAAATCATCTGTTATCAAATGAAACAGGTGGGAAAAGATGTCGAAGCGGCTCAGATCCCACACAGATTTTTTTTGACAGCAAATAGCAACAGAATCACACTTCCAGCGGTCAGCATCGCCAGACACCTCAAACAGGAGAGCAGAAATAGCACAGAGGAGGAAAGAAACAACAAAAATCGTTGTGCGATGTTTGCAGCAGGTGAGATTGTGACAGACAAAGTGGCTGTTTTCCTGCAGTAATGCCCCAACAGACAGCTGGAGGGGCTTTCCCTTTGTTCCACATTTCATCCTCACACATGATTTTTAAAAAGGAAACAATTGTAAGGATAATAATCAGGTCAGCTGAAGATGTTTTTGTGTCAAAGTTTTTAAAGTATGCATAGAATGCGTAAATTATAAATCTGAAATAGAAGGGGGGGTCAACTTAATTCCGTACAAAACAGGCACGGGTTTTATTTGGCCAAAGTCTTACAATTATTCCTGTATTTGTTTATATTTTTTGTGTAGTAATGTAAAATCAGTCATCTACATCGTATTCAATGTGCAGGGCAGAAAACATAATAATACTTGGAGGTATGTGTCACCAGCAAAGGATTCTGGAGTAAAACTGCAAACAAACCGGACTCTAAGGTGTCCAAACATCACCTTGAGCATGGCATGAGGTGGTACAACCATACAGGACTTAAACTAAGTCTGAACCTCACTCTCATAAGAATAATTTCATAATTTTAATTAACAACCTAGCATTTCTTTAACAAGTGCATATCGCCAGATGCGTTTTACAATAAGATTAGATTATTTTATTATGAGAGTGGAGGATTTATAGCTATTTTGGTCAAACCTCGTAAAAGGCACAATCCTATTAAACACTGCAAGTCCTCGGCTGATTTATTGCTTGAAGTATAGCGCTTTTTGTGTTGGTCTAGGTCGATTAGCTGCAGCAGCGTTCTTGAACTGGGTGGACTCCAAGTGTTGTAGAGGCCCAATCAGTGATTGCTGTCTGAACGTGTCATTAAAATCCATACAGGAGTTCATGAATGATTTTACAAATGCTACCGACAAACAAGCACACACAGACACAAGGGAAAAAACATGATCCCCTTCATTGGTGGTTCATAAGAACTGTAGGCTATTCTCTTCTAATAGTCTAATGAAAATGAAAATCACCTAATTTGACGTTTTATTTAAATAACAACTACAAAACAAGAAACAGTCAAACAAATCTATAGTTTTAAAGACGATAAAAAGGTAAAGAACAATGCAGGTCAGCATTAAATGATCAGCTTCAAAGTACTCATTAAAATGTCATGAAGAAAGAAACAAAATCTGCACATTTCTTTGTTATAATAATGATGGTAATGTGTCCCTAAATTAAATATTTGGAAACAAAATTAGGTCAACAATGAAGATCTATTTAGGGTGGAGAAGTCTGACAATTTTGATGTACCTGTACAGATTTATGCTCAAGGTATTCAGCTAGGGTCTGACAGTTGCCTTACTTGTTTTTTCACTTTTTTGTGTGTGTATTTAGCAGCAGATTGACTCGTATATTTCCATCTAAAAATATCCTCTGAGAGTCTTCACTTGTCCAAATCCCTCAAATTTGTTTACCCACTCAGACTACAGCCAGGCTAATGTAGGTCAATCATGAGTCTCAAGTGGTTGGCGGATTCAGCCGATTGCTTTGTTTACATTGAGTGCGTACCCACATTTTAGAATTGCATATTAATATTCCTGGAAAACTACTGGACCAAACCTTTTCAAACAGCTCTATTTGATGTAGTTCAGGATAGCCTTTTGTATTTTCTATTTTAGAGTTTGCAATGAGTGCCTTTAATTTGATTTTTTCCACATCAGAATAGCCAATATTTTAAACAATGACTTTTTTTTTCTTTTTTTTTTTTTTGCCATTGCCTTTACAGTGATGAGATTTGGGGTCCAGATATTTCTAAATCTCAAAAGAGCTGCTGTGGAAACCAAGAAGTATTTTCTGAATAGCGCCAACACTTAAAAATAGACCAGTAATGAGAAAAAATGGTTGGACGACCAACCTCTGCCATCATGGGGGTCATAACTTAAAATTATAGAGGCAGAATTTTTGACACGTCATACCTGAGTTTAGCCCTACAAAGCTAAAATGCTTCATCCCAATTTAGACTTGTTTTTCTAATAATTTAAAACCAATTGGGTTTCCCCCGGGTCTGTCGGGGTTGAGATGGCGGGGGTCTTAATGACAAGCCTATTTTTACTTCAAGTGCCTCTCTTCCGCTCTGAACCCAAGGAACGGAGGACAGAAATTAGCACTGCAGTAATCTAAAACAATACACTGCTGAGAGTACTACTTTGTTCAAATTCAACAAGTGCTAATGAATTAGATAATTACATAAATTAGAACCTCTAAATTGCAGATGATTAGAGGTTTCCAATCTTTAGAAAACAGATATTTGTTGCTGTGAGGACATTTTGAAAGCAATTTCTTATTTGTTTTTGAAGTGGCGTGAGAGAAGGGCTGTTCAACAGCCGCCGCCTCGTAACAAAGTGCGCTGAAATTAGTTTAGAAACGCTCAGAAAGGAAAACAGCAGCTTGGAGTTGTTAACACTGGTTAACTAAAAGGTAACTTGTGGCAAGTTGGCGAAGGCAGGGTAGCCTTCACCATCAGGTACTTCACACGATCGTATTCAGAAACTCTAAAAGACAAAGCAGAAGGGGAACTAATGAGATTATTTTCGCCACTGACTTGGAATCTGCTTGACTTGCACCACTGGAAGACGGATGCTGATTGGAGCTCAGAGGTTCAGTTCGTGGCAGACTCGATAGCAGTGGGAAGTCAAGGGGACGACAAAGTTAAGAATTTGTCCTACTTTAGAGGAGCGAAATCAGGATACATGATTCTTCCATACCTGCAAATTATCGCTGCCTGGCAGAAAACCTCTACCTCAAGAAGTGAAGGAAAAAAACACCTTTCTTTTAAAGTAAACAAACTCTCTGGTCAGAGTTTAGCAAATTGAATAGATAATTAAAGGAACTGGTAATCTTTGAAGGAATGCTTATCGCATTCCTCACATCCTATGAGTTTCAAACTAAGATCACCTTCCGTTGAGGAGGGAGGGAGTTAAAAGCCATTTTGGTCAAACCTTGTAAATGATCTTTTCTTCGAGCTCCTACTGTGAGATCCAACAGGATGTGTTGTGAATGACTCTCAGCTTCCACCACACCATATTTTATCTGTAAATCTGACTGAGTTATAGCCATTTTTTCTGGTGGCGCTCAGAGTATAAGTTTTGGGTTCAGTCTCAGCAACTGTGACACCAAAATTTACCTCAACATCTATAAAACTGACTGAATTTTAGCTATTTTTGTGTTTGCTACGATCAGTTAGCTGTGGTAGTCTTTTTGAATTGGGGATGACTTCAAAGGGTAATCAGTTGATGTCCATCCAATGCTTACATGCTGAAAGTTTAATTAAAATCTGTTCAGTGGTTTATGATATCTCTTTTCAAACAGACAGACAGGTTTGATGCCACCATTTTAAGGAAGGATGTGTAGGGCTTAAAGGATGGTACATAATACACACTTGTATATCGTCAGGTTCCAGGTTCTGCAAAGCACTTTCTGAGTTTCTCAATTACCCTTTTTGACACACTCCTACATTTTGCTCATACACTTATAAGCATATTGGTGGGTGGTGGGCTGTGGGGGGTACAGTCTTGCCTAAGGACACTTTTAGCATGCTGCAGGGGCTGGGGATCGAACCCCAGAGCGTCCGATTGGAAGATGACGACCCTACCCATACAAAGCATTATTTCCAACAAGTAGATGTTTGTTTTTGTGTTTGCTAAGGTTGGTTAACTTGTCATCCTGAATTGGTTTGACTCCAAAAGTCAATCAGTTGTAGAGGTACGTCCAACAATTACCTTCTCAGGGTTCCATCTTTCCTGCAACTAACAGAGTTAGGAAGTGAAGTCACAAGCTCTTTTTGGTACTTCTCCTAAAGGCTCTACTTTTCTATTTTTCAGTAGTCATACATGAAACCACAGACAGATGTGAAGGGTGACCGATGAGCTGATTTATTGCCAAAGCGTGAAAATTATATAAAAATAAATGAAAAATGCAGAAACTAGGTTTTTGCCCAACGGTGGCAATATGATAAATATGTTGTATATTATATAAATATGAATGAGACAGAATATATATATATTAGTTGAACCCACCCCAGTGTGTTGTTTTTAGCTCTTTTGGGAGGGGACCAAGTGGTAACTAGGAAGGCTGCACCCTCCACCAGCCCCCGCTCCCCCATAATTTGAACAAACTCAGTTGTTTGTGCTGTTCGAGAAAGTATGCTGCTCAATACAAAAAGACTCAGATAGGACTTATCATGATCATCTGTTTTAATGTCTTTGAGTCTCTTAATATGTAAACCTAATTTGGCTCCAGACGGAGGATAAAGAACATACTGAATCCTGTTTGCTCTCCTGTATTCATGGCTCTCTGCTGAAGCGTGTTGAAGTGCAGCACAGCCCGCTCTGAGCTCTGCCACGCTCTTGTTGTCTCTCTGCCCCCCCCCACCCCCCTCCCCAGCCTGAGCGCAGTGGCTGCAAGAATGACTTGTCAAGCTTTTTCTCAGCTTTCTCCCTAAACTGTGTTTGCTTGTTTGATTCACATGTCCTCTTCTCTCCCTCTCTCTTCCACACACTCACTCTCCATCTCACTTTCTTTTTTTTCCCCCTTCTCCTTCTTGCTTACTTCCACTCTGCAACGGCTACATGCTCTCTCCTTTAACCTCTGTCTGTGCTCTGCCTCTTTTTCTTTTTTTTTTACTTGAATGCTTCTCTCTCCCTCTCTCTCTCTTCACTTGGCTGTTGCTTTTCCTATTCTCCTCCTCCTCCTCCTCTTTCTCCACTCTCGCCTTGGCTGTTGCTCTTCTTTTCTCTTCCTCTATCTGCCTGTACCAGGAGCCATGGCTAATCATCTTATAACTAATGCTCTCCTTCGTCCCCATGGTACTAACAATCCTTATAACACTCTCCTGGGGGACTCGGCAGTCTATAACAACCCAGCCGTGGGCATGTACAACACCCAAGGTGTGCCTAATGTTCCTATTCTGATCGTACAGCATTGAAAAACTTAGCTTTGAGGTGTATTTTGCATGGTGATTTTTTTTTCCATGTTTTGATTCAGCATTTTGATGGGTTTCAGTTGAAGTGAGGGTTCTCACTGTGATATCCATGCATGTATAGAATAAAATAAATTGCCTCTTAGATGCAGATTGATTGTTTCTTGTAGACACTTCTTTAACCCTTCTATTGTGTTCCAGTCAAATTTGACTGTTTTAGACATTTTCTCTCTTAAAAAAAAACATTTCCCTTTCCTTTGATCTGACTGACATGAAGTTTTATGACTTTATATTACAAATCATGGAAATAGACTATAATGATTTTGGAACAATAGGAATAAGACTGACTTCAGTGTAGGGACATATTTAATTCTTTTGCCACACCCTGAGCTGCTCTGAGATTTGGTTTTGACTGGATATACACGGACACACACACACACACACACACCATTTTATCTTCCATGGCAACACCTTTGGGAATGAGAGCCACACCCATTGAGGCTCACAAACAATCACAACATCGATTTAATCACAATCTGAAACTTTTCTCGCAGCCCTTTTATATAAAGGCGTTTTGAGACGTTGCTCATTCCATGGCATCACAGTGACCAACAATATACCATTATTGAGGCCCTTGGAACCTGACTTGAATGAAGCCACAGAGGAGAAAGAGTCACGAGCTCGAGACAACGCAGACCAAGACACAACCCACATGTTGAGTAGAGGACCCTGCTGAGGCTCCAGTTACATTTCATTCAAATCATGGGGATTAATCTTTGGCCTTTTTTTAAATCGCACAGTTTAGACAGCAGTATAGTAAAATTTTCAGTTGTAAATTTTGCGGCCTAAGTCCTCAAACTAGTTAGTTTTGACCGAGAACACAAAAAGATGTTTTTTCTGAGCCATTCATGAAAATTTGAAATGTGTTGAATGTAAATGTAATATACACACAGTAATCTGTGATAAATAGCACAGCATGTTTCGTCTGTGAATTCGAAGTATTCACAGTAGTCAACATAATACATAAATGATCTTCTTCTTTTTCTTTTTTTCATCAAAAACTGAGCAGTCTGAGGTCAGATCAGTGAGGCCTACAGGGCATAAAACCCAGAGGATCTAAATTTGTGCCGTCTGTTAGAAAAGAAGTTGATAAAAACACAGATCATAGCATTAAATTATGATAATATCATGGATTTATAATCAGATGGACCTTTTTGACCGGGAACACAAAAGCAGTGAGCAAGGAATGAACACTATAGGAGGGTTACATATAATATTCTAGTTTGTGTGATTTTTTTTTTCTTGTGCAGTCTTTCCTTCTGTTGGAATGTTGCTCTGCATGCGATACTTGAATCTTATGTTGCTTACACAAATTTATAGTAATTTTTAAATGCAGTTTGTGTAGATAAACCATATGAAAGCAGCCCTGTGTAGAAGTTTAAATTTAACAAATTTGTGCTTCATGTATGAACTTACATGTGTTTTCTCTTTTCTGTTTTCTCCTTCCCGCTGTCCATCAGCACCCTACCGAGACACAAGTATGTACCGCATTAATGCTCAACTTCCTTTTTTTATTTTTGATTTCTCTTGCTTTTATGGCTGACAGACCAAAATATTCAGTACAGGCTGTGCAAAAGCTTTTTCCCGAACCATTTGTCAGTCCGCAGTGTCATTTAGCTTGGCACAGTTTTAAGTTTCTTTTTTATAAATCCCTTTTTTTAAGTATTTCATCCATTGGATCGTTTTCAAGCCAACATTTATTTGAATTAATGTCTCAAATGTCTACGTTTACGTTTGGGATGTAGCTGAGATGCAATCTGCTGGCCAGTAAATTATTTGCAGTACATTTATTTGAAGTGACACATGAAAACATTTTTTTTTTCTATATGGCAGCAAAGCTTTTTCTTGTTGCTGATGTGCTGGTTTTAACTGAGGGGGAAATAACAGACTCGTGAAGCTTCTCTTAAATGAATAATGAATGCTTGGAGCATTTTTTTTTTCTTCCCTCCAATAAAATTATCATCTGCTTTCTTAAATCCCCAATTCCCAGCACGCCCCGCGTTATAAAACAATAATTAAAATCCGTCTTCGTAGAAAACCCTTGTGCAGTTTATTTTAGGAATTCCAATAATGATTTTTTCTTGAATGACTTGCTCCTCAGAGGGCATGCTGAACAACGCCAGAGACTCGAGTGTTATGGACACACTTCCCCTTAATGGCAACCATGCGAACAACTTCAGCATGGCCAGCAGTGAGTACCTGAGCGACTGCGTTCAGATCCTGGACCGAAGCGGCGGTTACGGCACGCACGGCAACCACAAGGAGACCACGCTGGAGAAGAAGATCCTCAAGGAGCTGACCTCCAACTACATCCCACCTTACCTGAACAACCACGAGAGAGCCACCACCGAGCGCAGCCACAACCTGATGAACAAGCTGGTCAACAGCAGTATGGCCAACGGAGGTGACTGATTGTTTTATGTCATATCTGGCTTTTTGGTCGTTTGATATGGTTTTAGCAGCAAAGTAGTTCTAGTGTTAGAGCCAGTTTTTAACTGGTTCTGTTCAAAAAACAGTTTGGTTTTCCACAGACAGAGATCCAACTTGAAGTCACATCATTACCTCGTTTAAAACGTCTCTTCCAGTACATATTTGGTCTTCCCTCTGTTGTTTTCTGTACTAATGTATACTATTATAGTATATAATGTATACTATTATAGTGCAAACTGTCCTACAAACAGCTGCCTTAGTCTGGTCATATTTTAAAGTGATGATCTGTCAGATATCTATGATGAGTACCTTATCAGCCGTGACATCGGTCACAGAGCACAGAGTGCAGAAAAAGAGGCAACAGTTTTAGTCCAGGCCAGGCTAATGGCTAGCCAAACAAGTGTAGTTTTCTTTTTAAATCATTTTTCAGGTTTTTAAAACAACCTCTTTCTCAAAACGGGACATACCACTGCGAAAAAACGCTACATTAGCCAACACTAAACCTCTACACTTTGTTCTGACGCTGATTGTTTAGTTAATTGCTGTTTTCCCAAACGAACTGCGTACGTGTTACTACACAAATGTGTGCACGTGGTTCACAACTAGACTGCATGTAAGCCTCACAGTCTATATGTGTAAGGCTGTGAATGCATCAGTACGCAGTCCAAAAGTTTACTCAACTCCCAGTTGACTGATGCGTTTGCAGCCTCAGCACCATCTATGTACTGTCAGTCCAGTGGTGTGAATATTTTTGAGATTAGAAAACAAAAAAACGAACTAAACAAATGTAAAAATGTAGAGGTATTATGTTATGAAAAACTCCAGAGTTGGTGTTAATGTTTCCTTCTGGCTGGATGTGCCGAGGTGTGTGACACACACTCATACAGGTGTGTGTGTGTCTTTCTAATTAGATGTGTTGAGCTGCCATCCTGCGCTCTGCAGCAGCAGGCTGTGCTCAGCTCAGCGCACCACGTACAACAGTTTTGGAGATTATCAACATTTTTGGCCTGTAGGACACAATTTATTTCCAGTTGTAGAAATAAGACAATGAACTTTGGCTTTTATTTTTGAATTTTATAGTGAAGTGACCAGTTGACAAATTCTACCTTGCTGTTTGACCTGCTACTTCAGAGCCTCCCCGTTAACAAGCTGGGTTTGTTTAGTCTGTCTCTGATTCTGGCAGGGTTATTGTTTCTTAAAAAAGGATTGGCATATGTCTCTCTGTCCTGTCCAGTACTGAACTGTACTAAACCGTGACCCTAAGACCGAGCCATATACCGAACCATGGCTCAGACGTAGTGTTACATTCCTGTTTAATACATTTATATTCTTTTCATAAGCATAACAATTTCTTTTCTTTTCTCTCATTTCATCCATATGTTTGCAAAAAATGAAAGTGTTTTTTTGCAAATCACTTTTTTTTTTCATTTTTTTGTTTTTGTGGCCACAGAGGGGCAACCCAAAGTATAAAAAAAGTGACCAAAAAAAAAAAAGAGGGACAAATTATCAACACATTAAGAAACTGTACTATTCACAGGGAACCAGTGTCACTAGACTTTGGTTGGCTTTTCTTCATGTCTGAGGCAGGTGTTGTGTGTCAATTAAAAGTTCTTTTTTCTTATGTAGCTAAAAATAAATAATGAGCTAAACGGCTGAATCACAACCATAATTTAGCGAGTCAGAGAACCAAAACATTGGGATGAAAAGTACAGTTTATAAAGCTGAGTGTATAACTCTCTTTTGGATCTGCAAGTGAACAACTGCAGACATCACAGATCATTTCCCTCCTCTGCAGAAGATCAGCTTCTACAAACTTTTTTTTTTTTCATTTTGAATTTTCAAGTGAAGATTGTGTTAATGCACTTGTGTTGTCGTTACACATGAACTACAAATTGAAGTGTTTACAGACGTTCCCTTCACAGACCCTAAAAAGCCTACCTTCAGGACATTAAACTTATCCCACTTGGGTGTTTTTCAGCTGAGTCAAGTGATAAACCTCCGCTCGTAGTTTTCTTCTGGCAACTCTTTTTGCTCTAAATGTGGAAATTTGATCAGAATTTTTAATTAAAGCTAAGTCTCCACTTTAGGGTGCTAAAATCATTAACAGCATAGTAACAGCAGCTTTGCTTCTCGCTCAAAATAAATTGAAAGTCATTTCTAATGTGGTGTGCTGTAATGTGTCCGCCTGGTTCTTTCAGGGAGTCTGGCCGGGGGCAGCGGCAGCAGCAGCAGCAGTGCAATTGGTGGCTGTGTGGGCAGCGGTAAGGAGGACAACAGTCCCATGGTGCTGGACAACCCTGCGGCCTACCCCCACGAGGAGAACCTCGGTTTGGAGATCATCCGAGAGGAGTCCAACGCGCCTCTCCTGCCGCCACGGCCTCCTCCGCCCGACAGCCACCCCCCGCCGCCGCCCCCGCCTCACAGCTTCTCCCGGCAGCGGCGCATTGCCCAGGAGCCCAGCGAGAGCTTTTTCCCCCTGCTGACCAACGAGCACACCGATGAGCACACGCACTCGCCGAACCACAGAGACTCGCTCTACACGAGCATGCCGGTGCTGACGGACCTCCCCGATGGGCAGATGAACGGATTAACAGACGGAGAGGAAGACAGCTCTGGGGAGCTGCAGCCCTGCAAGAGCGCCACCGCTCCCGAGCTGGATGATGTCTATTACAAGAGCATGCCAAACCTGGGCTCCAGGAATCACCTTCACGAGCTGCAGAACTACTACCACATGGGCCGGGGCGGCAGCGACGGATACATGGTGTCCGGGAGCAAAGAGGAGTCTGACTCGTCTCCCGAGGAGCTGCCAGTGGACCCTTCTCACCTGGTTACCAGTCTATAGAGCCAACTGAGACCTCTGTCCCTCCTGAACCCATTTTCACACTTTTAAATTTCCAATGAAGACATTGTGTGTTGTTGACTGACAGACGGAGCTGGCCCATCCCTGGATTGATACACTGTGTGACATGAACAACGGTTTGTGACAATATAACTGAGACACCACTGGTCAAACACAAGGAAGGGGAGAATGTATTGTCATAACTGGTGCAGGCCGAAAGAACATTTGTTAGCATCAAACAGGAAAATTTCACTTGGAACAGGGAGGGATTCTGTAATTCTAACATACCTGTTACTTTAATTTGGAGTCTTGGACTGATTGTAGCCCTGCAAGATCCCCAATATGGACTTCTAGCAGATCCTAGAGGATAGTCTCTACTCCCGCCACTTCATGGGGAGGGCCTCGGGCCCTGGGTGATGGAGCTGCGTGTCTCTCTGTACGTCTGTCTCTCTGTCAAACTTTAAGACTTGGATGATAGTCTCACCTCTCCGAAAGTTAGAGCAGGATCTTCAACTCCGGTGTTCACGATGTAAACTTTTTCCCCCCACAGAGACGCCGCATACCTGCCAATCAAGTGAAGGATGTATTATATATATACCCTCACTATCCATCCTCTGGTGAAATCCATATCATTCAGGCAGTAGAAGTGGAACCATATCACGCCGACGTTCTGAACTCTTTCCCCGTTCGTATCTGCTAAACTGGAGTTGTGTCCGGGCTGGTGTAACATTCCTGCGAGTTGTAGTGACTACGGTTGCTGTGTACTTCACCGAAAACTAAAGACTGACGCTCATATCACAACTGACTGAACTTTAAAAAGGAAGAATAAAAAATAAAAATAAAAAAAAGACAGGGTTCGGTTTATTCTCCTTTCTTCTGTAAAAGTTTTGAATCATCAAAGAATTATGAGAAATCACAAACTGTTTATGTATTGTACAGAATACAGATACAAATGTTGCATATGACCAAGTCTTTTATTTTTTGGAAATTCAAAAGGTTTTTTTTCCCCTTTGGTTGTTGTTGTTGTTCTTTGTTTGGTTTCTTTTGTCTTTAGGACTGTTCTAAAATGTCACAATATATTCTGGTCGTGAGCCGACCGCAGGAGGAGCAAGGAACAATCGTTCTTGTCATTCTTTCGTAAATACAACGAAGCACTCTTTAATTATTATGCATATACCTTACGCACATGCCATTCTGGTCCTTTTTATAGCAACACCACTGTCACATTTTGCAAAATCATTTGTTAGTATATACTTTACCACTGTGTAGAATTCAAGTGACTCGACGAGGCGGAGCTATGCTGCAGGAGGAGCCTGGGAGTTGGACCTAACAGACTGAGTTAGTAACATAAGAATGCATTAGGAATTATGTCATCTCTATTGCCAAGTTACTTAAATCGAGAGAAATCGAATGCGAACTACACACAGGAGGATCTTACGTGTGAACCGCCGTGATTCCAGTTTATATGTGAACTAAAATAAAATAAAATAAAAAAAAAAGACCAAGAAAAAAAAAAAAAGGTCCTGGCACATGACAGCGTTATCCAACACGGAAAGCCAATGTTTACTAATTAATGAGGGGAAAAAAAATTAAGAAGTGTATGAAGTGTTGCTTGCACATGTATCCCACAAACCCCTTCCATGTCCCCAAGAGAGAAATTATTTATTTATCTGCTTATTGGTTTAATGAAAGCAAAACAAGCTCAGAGGAAAGGAAGCTGGCCTTAGGCAGGAGTTTAAACAAGTGGCACTGGGTTTGTTTGGTTTTTTGTTTGGTTTTTTTTTGTTTGGTTTTTTTTGTTTTAAATGTTTTGTTTCTTTTTTTAAATTATTATGATCATGATTATTATTACGATATTACTGATAATTATTTATTCTTTTTTGTATGGGTTCCAAGTTGAATGATCTCATAACTAATATTTGTTGTAACAGTGAAAGTTGTTTGCCAACAAATAAATTACTGACATAGTTTTGTTGGGGTATTTTGTGTGTGTGTGTGTGTGTGTGTGCTGAGTGATTTTGTTTTTTCTATTGAGATTTTACATGAAAAAAAGGGCTTTGATTCTTTCATATTTAAGATGCCCTTATAGCCATCATGGGAGACACAGGCAAAAAATAAAAAAATAAAAAGAACAACTTGTTTTGAAAACATTTTTATGACCTAATAGGCATATATGCAGTAAAAACTAAATATTTCCATATGCTGTATAAAAAAAAATCACTGAACCACTTTTTCTCCCTATCTGACATTAAATAGGACTAAACATTTCCTGTTTTAGGTCAGGTAGAATCCTCCAAATTATTATTATTTTTTTTTTTGCTAAACATCAGAATAGTAAGTTACATTTTTAGAGCATTGATTTTGTTGTCTTTAAGCCAATTTATAACTAATCTGGCAATATGCTTTGGGTCTTTGTCCGTTTGAAGACCCATTAGCGCCCAAGCTTTAACTTCCTGGCTTGAGATGTTGCTTCAATATTTCCACATAATGTTCTTTCCTCATGATGCTATGGTCATTACGGCCAAACAGTTCAATTTCAGTATCATCAAACCATGGGACATGTTTCCAGAAATTAAGGGTCTTTGTTCCTGTGTGCATTTTCTAACAGTAATCTGTTTTTTTATGTTGTTTTCAGAGTAATAGGCTTTTTCCTCTTTGGGTTTCTTTTCAGCTCATGTTGGTTCAGGACTTCTTTCCTTGTGGGACTCTCTGAGCAGCTTCAGTAGCATCTTCCCAAGGTCTTTTGCTTTTGTTTCAGGGTTGATACACACATTTCACACCAAAACGCTTTCATCTCAGAAACACAGAACCATCTCCTTCCTGAGCAATATGATGGCAGCACATTCCAATGGAGTTTAGACTTGTATATAATGTTTGAACAGATGAACCTTCAGGCATCTGGAAACTGTGCTCACGGATGATCCGGGGTTGTGGAGATCAACAGTTCTCTTCCTGATATCTTGGCTGATTTCTTTTGATATTTCCCATGATGTCACTTAAAGAAGATGAGTGTTTGAGGTGTGTCTTAAAGTGCAGCCACAGGTGTGCCTCCATTTAACTCAGTTGTTGTCAACTAACCAATCAAAAGCTTCCAAAGCAATGACATCCGCATCTGGGCTTTCCCAAATTGTTTACAAGCAGAGTACTCTTAGTGTCTGTAAATGTGTGGCTTTGAAGAAAGTAATAAAGAAATGCATCCCCTCATTATCTGAGCATTTAATAAAGAGATAAAAAATGGAATCCCAACTGACCTTAACAAGAAAAGTTTAGTCTGATTTAATGCCAGACAGTGAGAAAAATGGTTCAATGTCTTTTTATACAGTGTATGTAAACATGTATTTTTGTGCAATATCTATTTGCATATTCTGATGGGGTAGTGATTTATAAAGATCATTTAGTGAGAACAATTTACACAAGAATTAGAAAAATGCTTGGTAAAGCAGACAATTTTTACTGTTTGGAGCTATGCTTAAACATCTTCAAGCTGGAACAATGTTTGCTTTATTGCACATCTGTATTAATGCCTTAATGCCATGTCTACATATGATATATTACTTACTACTATACAAAAAGAGGGGCTAGTGATGTCTTTCATTTGCTCAAACATACATTTTAACACTTGTGTGAATCACAGGATTAAAGTCAAAAGGTTTGTAGAAGGAGCATAAAACACTTTGACAGCAACAAGGACCAATGAAATGGTCTGGTTCGGATTCTTTGAGGTGGGATTCAGTGGAAACTCATGAACAATTAAAATCTTACCTGTTGTAGAAAGCTCTTTGCTCAACCTCAGATTGGAGTTTCGTTGTTACCAGATTGACTCAAGCCCAAGGAGGATCGAGACCAAAGTGTGTTGCTGCCGTCTGAAAACAACTTTAATCCTAAAATTGTCAGGACAGATTTTTACATTGCTGTCAGTTACTTTAATTTTCCTGGACAACACTCCTAAACTCAAAGCTTTCATAGCTGCATGCAAGCACGTTAAATATATATATATATATATATATATATATATATATATATATATATATATATATATATATATACACTCATACACTGCTGTCACTTTAACAATGCATGGTTATTCGGATAGAATTTATGGATGTGTCTCTGGTTCGTCTGTGAAGTGCTCCATTATTGCTGTCATTATTTGCACTTTAAAAACCCGCAGAAATGAATGTAAATAAACGCAAGGAAAAACTGACAGCTGCGTAAAGGTCCATAATGGAGTTCAAATTAAGCGCTATAAAATTAGTAGGACTGGAGTTGTTTTAGCATGGCAGCAATCCACTTTGGTCTTTAATGACTAATGGTTATGGTACTCCAAGTACAATGTGATCATAAAGGGCTTCAGTAGTGTCATTGTCCTGTGCCAGGTAGGGGCCAGGCACGCAATTCTCTGCTCAGTAAGCTCAAATTAATATTACGCCAAAGTCTTTTCTGCAGAAATCAGTCATCGTCTTCATGTTTTGACTTTTAAAGGTGTTGAATTGTTCCCACAAACAAACACTCTAGAGAGGTATCCTCTATGATCTTATTTTTCTCATTTTATTGAGCGCTGGATGAAAAAAATGGGTAAAGAAAATGGATGAACGGATGGATGGAAAGGTGGATGGATGAATGGATGAAACAAACCATCTTCCTTACAAGTAGTAGTAATCCTTTCCCACCATCTAATAACATCTCCTAGAGCAATAACTTGCCTTTTGGGACTTCCTGTACATGTTTGGACCAAGCGCTCGAGTAAGATTAATCAATATTGTGTATTTTTGGCTACTCAGCAGATGGGTGTCTACTTGTATGCAGACAGAGATTAAAGTTCAGCAACACTTAACACTGATGCACTATCCTCAGGTGAGCTGCTCCATCATTTGTTGCCGTGTACGGTTCAGCATCACACAAGATTAATTTGACTTAAATTATCAAATTGACACAGTGTTTATAAGCTTTTATTGAATCCGTGCCATACAACTCAGAGCAATGATCATGTCCTCCTCTGCTCTCTTTATCAGACGTTGTTGTGCTCCACTCTTGTCGAGATAAGTGCCTAAACCATTCTGCCTGCCTGCTTAATTTATTGCCGTTGCTGAAACCTTGGAATCTTTTGTTTCAGTGTTGTTTTGTGCCATGGGTGAAGGGTCTGTCTTGAACAAGAAAACTTCTAGAGGATTTTTTTTTCTTTTTCTATTGAATTCAAGTAAAACAGAAGTCATTTTTTTATGACCTGCAGATATTTCGGATTGTCCTTTGGTTACTCTGGTTGCCCTAACTTGACTTACAGCAACTGATTTTAAACACATTTGGGGTTTTTTTAATTCACATGTTAAAGGGGTCTTTAAAAGTGGCCCTATTTTCCAACTGTGAATTCTAACTCAGAAGTATATTTTTCAAATCTTAAAACTGCTCCATGCATACATATTTAAACTCTTGACCTGAATAATGCAGTCTGGGTTTAGCTAGGTGTTCAAGAAATTTCCTAAAACTCATTCATCTGATCCCTAATGCTGCAGGCAGAGCACTGCCAAAAGGGCCCGCACGCATTTCTCTTAACTCAAAAACGTATAAAGAAATTTTAAAAATCCACTTGCCACATACAAAACTCTTCATGTCTAACTACCATCTTTTCTGACAGACGTCTTAGTTCCACTCAGTCCAAATGAGCTCTTCACTCCCAGAATATGAAGCCCTCTTGTAGCTGTCAGATTTTCCAAAACGTACTCTGAGAGCTAACAGACTGAAACATTCACACAAACAAAGCTAAATTAAGGTAAGAACTGCTCGGAAGCAGCTCCCTGCTGTTGTTTCACAGATGGGCTTTTGGTAAACCTCAGGTAAGGGGTGTTTGGTTACTTTCTTCAGTCCGTTTGTTTTTTTCTCTCTTCCTACTAAAGGGCAGGATTGTGGGTCCTCTACTTGATCCAGCTGGGTTGTTGTGTGATTGCCCAAAGTTGGAGTACTTACTAGCCTTTTCTGGTTTACAGCTCTGATTTTGAAGTTGGGCTCTGGTGTTTAAATATAAATCCCCCTTGCATGTTTCTACTGTCACAGTTTTAGGGGTTCTGATTTATAGGATTTCTGCATTGTGTTGGTTTTGCTCCAATCATTAATTTGCTTGGTGTTTTCTCTTGGCATGTGGTCTTCCTGCCTTGTTTGGTATCCCTGCCCTCAAATTTTCTTCACACTGGGTTCTAGTGTGGGAACTATCACACCTGCTCTGTATGTAGTTGATTGCTCTCTCAGTATATACTGGAATCAGCCTGGGTTCCTTTGTTCAGTGCCTGGCCGTTGTTTTTGTCGAGCTTTCTCCTGTTTTGTTCGTTACAGTTTTCTTACAGCCTTTTCAGACTTCTGTTGCATATTTTTGGTTTTGTCAGAATAAACTCCTTGCATGTATTTACAACTGCCTCCTGCCACCAAAGCCGTATATACTAACTATAAGATTTGGTGTAACGTAATGTGAGGTAATCCATGAAGCCACTAAAAAGATTCCAAATGTTTTACAGTCTGAAAAAAATGGCACACCTCCTCTGCATTTTGACAGGTTGACAAGATGCTAGAGGGATCTTGTTCTTTAGAGATCTTTGAGTTACATTTAAAGTTATTCTTCTTCTAAGGAGATTTCTTCAGCTTGACATTGCTTATATCTACATACTTCACATGAATGACTCTTAATGTAAGATGGATAGAGGATACACAGACTGTATAGAAATGATGCACTTATTGTTTTTTTGGTTTGTTTCCAGTGCCTATCAGACAATATTGCTGTTGAACTTCAACACAGTACTTTTAAACACTTGCAACAAAGCAGATGATTCATGTTTCTGTACTTCTTGAAAGGGGAAGATACGTAGGGGGTGTTTATGAGTTGTGAATAATGACAGGGAAAGCAGCAGCCCGGTGCACTTCAACTGCTCATCAATAAATGTGGGCACCTTTTTAAAAAGCACAAGTATTGCTGTTTTGCTCGTCTGAAGCATATAAATCTGTTAACAAAATTTCAGAAGAAATATATCACCGGTAACCTTTGACAAGCAATTGTTTCAAACGTTTGGCCTGAAAAGCGTTGGGCCATTTTCACCCAATTAGGATCTTTGATTTAGAAGTGAAAAAGATAGTTAATGAGTAGAAAACAAAGCGTTAGGAATGAGCAAGGGAAGGTCACGCCAAGGTCAGACTACACAATACTTAGTGAAAATCTAAAAAAACCCAAGGGCTCCAGCTGAGATTTTACAAGCCTCAGTTAGCTTGGTGCATGTTCAAATTAAAAGCAGTACATGGAGAAAAAGACTGAAAACTTGGGAAGAACTGGCTGGTGAATAGCTTTTTCTAGAATGGGCCTGGTAACTCGACTTGGTTTTAAAAGTTGCAACTTCTGACACAATGTTTTGTTTGACAAATGATCTCTAAGTGAATATGTTACATCCTAATGCACAATGATTAAGAACACTGTAAAAAAATAACTCAGCCTTTCAGCGCTAATTATTAAAATTATTGATATTTAATATTGTTCTACAAACTATTTAATCATGGGGTGTACTTCATATGGTAGCAATACATAATACAGCCAGATATATACCTGGTTGTATTATGTATTGCAACCCTTCATATTCCCACACATTTCTTGTAATTTTCTAAACTAAGTATTGAAAATTATTAATATTAATAATAACTATTAACTATTAATATTGAGAATGTGCAATATAGTCATCCATCCATTTTGTTCTGCTTTCCTGCTGTTAGGTTCCAAGGGCAACAGGTCCTTGAGTTAAACCCAAATATCCCTTTCCCCAGCAACTCTCTCCAGTTCTTCCTAGGGGATTCCAAGTTGTTTCCAATATAAGATCCCTCCAGCCAGTTCTGGGTCTGCCCTGGGATCTCCTCACAGTGGGACATTCCTGGAAAACCTTAAGAGATAGGTGGTTAGGAAGCATCCTAATCAGATTCCTGAACCACCTCAACTGACTTCTTTGGTTGTGGAGAAGCAGCAGCTCTACTCCAGCCTCCCCATGGATGAGCGCCTCACCTAATCTCTAAGGCTGAGCTCAGGCACCCTTCAGAGGAAACTTACTTCGGTCACTTGAATCTAGTTCTTTCATGATCCATACCTCATGACCATAGGTGAGGGTTGGAACGGAGATGGACCTGTAAATCAAGAGCTTTGCCTTAGTTTACTTAATTTAATTTATATAATTTTAGGACCTCAATTCAACATAAATTGTTTGGCTCAGTATTAATAAATACTTTCTGTACCTGGTCTCCTTTTCATGATATGAGAAAAAAAGAGGTATGAGTAAAATCTTTATTTGCCATAGTCTTAGACTAGTTTCAGCTTAGGTGACTGTAGAGCATGGTTTGATATACTTATGGTAATAAAAACAATGTATGGTCATATTTTCTGTTCAGGAAACCCATTGTTGACTTGACCAGTGGATCCCTGTCCACGAACCTATATTATATGTGAGAAAAGAAAAAAGAAAAACAAGTGTTTGGAATAACATTAACATCAAAAGCATACTGAAGTGCTTGTGTGCTTTTTATTTGTAGCGGTGCCACCAAAACTGTTTCCTGCCACTCACTTGGGTATAATCTCTGTGTAATATTAGGGACTTTCTCCGTCTTTTATGTGCTTTGATCACAGATTCTGTTTGTAGAAAGAAAATTACAAGAAAATAATGGGGCAACAGGAGTTGGGAAATAATGAGGAAAAAGTCAGCAGCAAAAAAAAAAAAAAAAAAAACAATAATGGTAAAAAAAAGAGAGAGGGGAGGGGGTGGGGTGGTAAGCTAGGTAAGGGGTGGGAAGAAGTTTCCATAAATGTATTTTAGTTTTCTTTAAAACTAAGTGAAGCTACCAAACATTCACACTTCCCCACCTCCCTCCTGCTCACTCTTTCCTCTGCCAGAAGCAGACTGATTAAATGAGCATTGGGCTATGTGGGTCATATCTCTGCAGGAGTGCTCTGATCGGTTAGTGCTGCCTGGCTGTGTTATCTTCCCGCTCTCTCTCTGTTTCACTCCTTCAAGGGAAGGCATTCACTTATGTCTTACAAGGTGACATGTCTCTCAGACTCAGCTCAAAGACCAAAGGAAGAAGACTCCAGTGATGTGCAGGAGTATAAATTGAAGGAAAAGCAGTCTGTTTATTGTGTGTGTTTATGATTAATTATTAATTTTGGGAAGCTTGTGGAATTTAAATGTGACGCATGTGATTCAAAGGCAAGAAAAAGCATATCAGAGTGAGAAGTGCAAGATCAGGTTCTTTGAGAAAAAGATTCAGATGATTTTTCTTTTTTTATTATTATTAATCGCTCACAATCAGTGTTGAGATATGACAATACAAAGCTTTAATCTACACAACTCAGACATCACTAAATGTTCAAAAATTACAGGACAGTTGTGAGGTTCTTCTCAGATAAAATTGGATAAATTAAAAACATAGTTTAGTCAATTTTTCCTCAGATTTAGGCCCCAGCTACCTATGCCTCTCCAGGTACTTTCTTAGGCGGTCAGGGTTCAAACCCTGATGCAGATGCCCTCGGTTACATAACGAGCAAGAGAAATAGAAATGATGTCATGCCAGCTTGGATGTTGCCCAGATTAACAGGATCCGCTTCAGATGTTGGGGAACCATGACATTGAACTCAACACTGACGGAATGCTTCTATACAAGCAAGCCTAGAGAGAGGGGATATCTTGGAAGGATGTGGTACCCATAAAACCTTTGATACCGAACATCCTGATTGACTGAAAAAAAACTCTGAACTCAGTGTTCCAACATTTGAGAGAGGAATCTGCTATAACACCTTGAGATTGATGAGGTACAACATAGATGCTACAGCAAGTAAGAGCCAAGGTAACAGATCTGGTGGGGATATATCACCATCCCTCTGTCTAAGTATGGATGCCAAGCTTCATTCAAGAGCATGGAGTACATCTGGACGAAAGCCACCATTGATGAACTGCTAAGTGAATGTCTCAGACAGCAGAAACCCAATGTGGAAGGAGAGGAACAGGAGGAATCATTATGAAAAGGTAAGCCCGTGAACAACATGAGGAAGTGGAACTTCCAAGGGCTGAGGGTGAAAGAGAAGCTGTGAGCTGTTAAGACCTCAGTGGTGCCAAAGGCCATCTGAGCACTCAGAGTTGAGACCCCCAAACTGGAAGAGTGGCTCCAACAGATCCCAGGAACAACCTTAGAAATCTCTGTCCAGAAAGGCGCAGTCTTGGCAGCTAAGATACTGAAGGGAACCTTCAAGCTCCCAGGCCTCTGGAAGAGGACCCATGTCATGCCTAAAGTGACATGGAACCACACATGTGGAAAAATAGGGTGAGCAGGGTGTAGAACACATTAAAATACAAAGGAACAGTATTTTGAGCATGACTGAAGTTTCTCCCAAAGAATCCGTGGATGCTTTAGTTTATTAGCTTATTCTCTTAGATCTTTGTTTACCTTCAGTATCCTTAATCTTTGGATGGCAACACAGTCAAGATAGAAAAAAGTTGTATCTGACATACAAAACAATAGTGTGAGTGTGTGTGTCTGCGTCTGTGTGTATCAAGTAGGCTGTAAATCAGTTTTAGCAGCCAATGAACACGCACAACCTTAAGAGTGTGCATCTAATTCTCAAAACCTCTTTAAAGAAAGAAGTGTGCCTCAAACTGTATTGCCAACTAAATAGTGTGTTTTTGTCCTGATACAGTTTATTTAAATAAAGTTTTATGCATGCATTTAGAGGGAAAACTATTTGTATTTAAGTAAATTACTGCCAGAAATATTTACCATCTCCTGAGAGCCAAAAGTTTTCGGGGTTTACAGAGAAAAACAGAGGTAGAGAAGCAATCTGCTGCTCTGTTGCCTTCACAAAGGAAGCAAGTGTGTCACAAAAAAGTATAATTTAGCCTCTGCTTTGGTGATGAGCATTTAAATAATAATTTTGAAAAAGTGTGAAAACTTCAACTGTGCAGAGAAAACAACTGTGATCTGCTACAAAAAGAGTGCAAAATGCTCACTGGTGAAACTGATGGGTGTCTTTGGGCTGTTTGTGTATTACTTAACGCTATTAATCTGATGCTAAAAATGGAGCAGATAGCAGGAGCAAATGTGGTGCAAAAGTTGGAGCTAATACCAGACACTGGTCCCATTTTAGTGAATCAGGTCTTAATGTTTTAAATTTGAGAGTTCCTGGTAAAGATCTGTTAATCTTACCAAAATTGCTTTTTGTTTGGCGATGGCAAATATAGCAATAAAAAGTTTGTTTAGCAAGATACTCTTGTCATTATAGACAAGGCTCTAATGACATCTTGGACTTTTTATAAGCCGGTCTATTTTGCTTACGGCACACAAAGGAGAACTCGTGATTAAAATCAAAAGACGAGTTGACCAGCTCACAGCTAATAATTGGGCTAGTTTCTCTGTGAGCGCCCACATTCATTGTGATGGAAGTAACCTGGATTTGCTGTGGAATCCTTGGTTAGCAATGAATGTGAATTAATGGCTTGGAAATAAGCAGCCACCATTTAGAAACCGGTATTACATTGTGGTGTCTGTTAATTAAGGCATCTATGACATTTAAAGTGGAGTCTGAATCTGATTAAATGCTGAAAATCAGCCCATCCATATACAGCATGACATTTTAATATTTGCATCCAATTTCCTTCTTCTGCACGGCTAAGCAGCATGAAGAACGAGAGGGATATTTCCCTATGTGAGGCATGAAATGAAATCCATGCTTCAGCAAAAAGCCCATGACCACTATTTTCTTATTTTTAATGCTCTGAATATTACAGGAACAATAATGGAGCTGTTTTTAGTTGTTTTTATTTTTTTTTCTCTTACTATATTTTAGCGTCTTTTCTGGAGCATGAAAGGAATCCATGTCTCACATTCAAGAACTGCTGGAACGTTGCTGGTGTATGTGCATCAAAAAGATTATTTAAATCATATCATCCACATGCAACCGGTTCCCAGTTGAACAGAAACTGTGCTGTGAATGAAAGATAATTAGGCTGCTGAATAGCTGGCCTTGTCCTGACTCTGCTGAAACACTTCAAAATGTAAAGGGGGACCTCGGCTGACCTCCGCTAATGCCTGTGTGCACGGCGATGCCAACGCCGTCTCATCTGTGTCCACCAGCCAGCCCGCGCGAGGCAGCGCTCCTGGTCATCGTCTCTTCACCTCTATTTGCCGTGAGAGCGCTCAGCGGAAGAAAAGAAAGGGGGGAAGACACTTAGCAGGTAAACATGGGGCACCCTGAATAATTCACCGCAAATTGGCGAGAATGGGGAGAGAGAAAAAAAAAAAACTCAGACAAGACTGAGCTCAGGAGTGACAGAGGGTGAGCTACTATGTGAGAAGAAAGGGGAAGGGAAGGCCATCCATCCATTTGCTTTTTCTTTTTTTTTTTTTGGTGAGGTCACATACACCCCCATACATGTTTAATTGGCTTTGGGATGGCTCGGATTCTGCTGCCTCTGCTCTGACTCAGTACGCCTTTTTCATAACGGCTCAGCCATGGAGATACAATTTTAGAAACACATTAGGGATGCAGAAAACACTGACATTTAGACTATGTTTAAGTTGTCTGGGAAACGGGGCAAGCTATAGTTGTCACTTTATGACAGATAGACATAGTGGGCTACTGCCGGCATGCTCTTGGGGAGCTCCTTAACAGACCAGACCCATGTCAAGTTACTTTCTCAAAGGGATGCTTCCCGTTCTTTTTTTTTTTACACCAATCTCATTTCACTTGCAGAAGAACTGATTAGATTGTCCCAAATGCACAAACCACTCATATTTCTCGTTACTCAACAGAGAAAAAGTTGGGGGAAAAAAAAAAAAAGGGAAACACTTTCAATTAATAATTTAGCAAGTCCACACAGGAGGAAAGGTAGTGCAAATGGAAAGATGTACTGTCAAATCTCATGACGCTTATGAACATTTTGCTGCAGCGTGGCACTTTAATAAATTTAAAACCTTGACTGTGATGTTCTTGTAAGGACATTCTCAATTACCAAAGTGAGATTTCACCGAGAAACTAGATCTGACTGCATCCCCGCAGACACCGATGGAGCGAAAAACCTCCAAAAACCGATATTAATCACGGAGTCATTCGGGTTCCCCCGACTCACTCGTATGGAGTTATTTCGGAATGCAAGATAAAGAAACAAAAATAACTCTGGGAGAAGAGTAGAAAGCACAACAGTGCCACTGTTAGCACAAGCTTTAACACGGAAATGCACAGTGTAAAATGTCATCAACACTTGAATAAATAAATGATTATAAATCGGAGATAGTTCAGTGCGATTGAACTGAGGCTCTGCAAAGGGTTTATACAAAAATTCACATATTACATGTTACTGTTAGCTCTATGAATGACCTCCGTTGGAGAAATAGAGTTTAATTCTGAACTGATAGTTGGCTAATACAAACTAAGACAAGGCCAAAGTGGACTGCTGTCAAAGTAAAACAACACCAGACTCAAAAATTCATGACGTTTCAGGCAAATGCTTTGTTGCAAACTTTAAGGCCCAGGCTGCACTGAAAGCCAGCTATGCAGCTAGCAGTAGCACTTCTGTGTAAATAACCAAGTAATGCAAAGCTGACACAAGGATGTGAGGGTTTTTAAAACGGTAATGTTGAAGTATATGTGCATAAGGTAACTTTGACATTAGTGTGGCTTAAGGCCTGTATTATACTTTTCTAGTTGTCTTTACGTAATATAATAACAATGCTCTAAGAATTTAATGGTCCGTTACATCAGATTTTCAGACTCAGACTGCAGACGTGCTTCCTCTTACCTTGCCTTACTTACTTACAATGAGTCAAAAGTGAAACCTAAAAAAAAATTAATAATGGTAGTTTTTCCCAGTTATACAGAACTTTTCCACCTCACACCTAAGCTCTAAGATCATTTAGAAAAATAAAACAGATTTCAAAGAAATAACAGAAAACACACATCATTTAAACTTGTATTCCAGTTAATATTGAGCATCAAAATGTTGTAAGCATCAGTGTCAAGAGGTTATTCAGAAATCTAATAAAAATTATGCAGACATAACAGCATGTTCTTTTTTATGCCGACATAATGTTTGAAGTCACTTGTATTATGTGCCATGTTTTCTATAGAACATTGATTTGATATAAAACCACACTAAAAAGCCTGAAGTGAGTCAGTGAGGCAGTAAACTGCCTGACTGATGTCTGTCATTAATAATATATCTATGATAAAATATATTTGGCATGAGAATATTAACAGTCCGTCTTAAGGGGTCTGTCAAACTCTGCCTCAGAACACATGAATTTCATCGTTTGTCGCTGTTTCTTTAACTAATTTTGCTCAGGGGATCAATAAAGCATGTTTCTATTTTTCTTTCTCTTCTATTTTTCCATTGAGCTGTTTGTTATTGTTGCTTATTTAGTTAATCTGGGCTTGACTTTGAGTCAAACACTGACACAGAGAGATATTTCTGTTACTCCTGAAAAATTTGACTGATAATAAAACTGGATCAGCATATGTTTCTGCAGTCTCAGCAAGTACAAAGTTTAGGACAATTTTACACAGCACAACTCTTGTCATATATATTTCTACTTTACGACATTCATTGCACCATACTTAAATCGATGGATAATTTAGATTATTTGAAGTGGGCTTTTGTGGAAAGGTGCTGATCAATTAATATCTTCCCTGTTGTAGATGGCTCCTTAAATGACCTCAGCCTGGAGAAATGCAGTTTAAAGGTACTCACTGCAATGTCATGTAGACTAAAAAACAGAATCCTCACAATTTCTCTTTCATATTGATGGTTGATCCATCCTTACATTAAAAACTTGTTAGCAAAACATGTTTTTTTTATCCTACAGAAACGGACAATGTGACTGAAAATAGGTCAACAATGGTGACGTTCATTGAAGAGCTGTTTGAGATCGAGAAGTCTGACAATTTTGATGTGTTGGTATTTACGCTCAAATTTGTTTAGCATAGTATGCAGATAATGTTTAGTAGTTTTATTACCCATTCTTTTGCTTTTCTTTTGCGTTTAGTACCAGATTCACTCTTATACTTCCACCTAAATGTCTTTTCCACAATTTTACTCCTCTATGATTCCACTAAATTTGTTTGCCTACACAGACTACAGCCAGCCTAATGTAGGTCAAGGACTCAGTCTTTTACATGGTCTTTGGATTCAGCCAAGTGTTCTGTTTACACTTAGTGCATACCTACATTTCAGATTTGCCTAGCAATAAATCTGGAAAACTGCTGGAGAAAACGCTTTCGAACTGCACCATTTGATATAGTTTAGGATGACCTTATCTTGTGGTTACTTTATATTTTGCATTGAGTATCTTTAATTTTGATTGGATTGATGAGCTAACAGGTAGTCCAAGTGGGCCAAGACCAAAGTGGATTGGTGCTGGCCAATTGACTCAAATACAAAAAATTCCATAGCATTTCATGCAAACACCGTTTTCTAAACCTTTACATCATAGTTAATTTTACTTTACATGGTTATTAAGATATAATACTATGGTTATTTACTGGTGCAAATAGTAGCAGCAGCAGCTAGCTCCAGCATTTTAAGTGCATTGTGGGAAACTTCCACTAGAAATATAATAATTATACAGGAATACCCACGTAAATCAAAACTGACAGGGATGTCAAGGTTTATAAGACAGTCTTCACATAACCTGCTGACATTCTTAGACTGCAGTTGTTTTAAGACAGTGATCCACTTTGGTCTTGGCTTCACTCAGACTAGCCCCTAGCTTGTCCATAGAAGTGAACCTAAACTATTTCTCCACACTGAAGTTGTTCACAGGTCTTGCTACATCTCAGATATTAATTGTTTATAACCTTGCCACAAAACCCAACATCAAACAATCTGAACCATCCCTGTGGATGTAAAATAAAGATTCAGGGCACGTAAGCCTCTGACTATCCTAAATTCTCAAAGGATTTCAGCAAGGCTCGATAGGAAATATAAAAAAAGACAGGCAAAGAAAAGAAAAATGGGAGTTTCAAAGGTTTTTCACCAAAAGGTACATTTAAATTACATAATTTTAGAACTAGTTTAAAACATTGTGATTGTTTTTTCCATTTGTTTGGCTTATACTTGGACTTGACAACAGGAGCTCGATGTGTACCAGAGGTTTGTTTTTTTTCAATGCTCATCGTGACAGATGAGACAAAGCAGCGGCGTGACCCTGTGCCTTGTTAATGCACTCTTGAAAATAACTGAAATATGAGCATATCTGCATTAAAGCAGACAAAGGCTCATGTTGCAAATGCATTTTGCCGTTTACACCTCTCATTGGCAACGAAGCTAATGGAAAAAGGAGGAACACAATAGCTGCTGTTATCCATTGAAAACTCTTTGTCTGTGGAAAGACAGGTAGCAGCGAAAGAAAGCTGGCACCGAGATGATACCGAGCTACAACAGCGCAAAGAGAAGAAAAAATAAATGGTGTGAATGATGTGCAGACATAGAAAACATGAGACAAGCAGCATGGAAGAATAGCACCCTCAGTGCTTTTTTTCCACACAGGACCATCCAAAAAGCTGGTGTCCCCTAGGGGCCCTGTCTCACTTCTTCTTTTTCTGATTAGTAATGAAGCACAGCTGCCTTACAGTGGACCCAGCAGGCAGGGGCTTGATTGTGGCGGCTGCTTACGTCAGCAGGCGAAATGTGTGGGGGGTGTCAGGGGGACGACCGAGGTCTTTTTCGATTTCAGTCGTGAGTATCGTGATTCAGAGCAGCACTTGAAGCAGTGCTGGCGTGCGTAATTTGTTTTTGTTGGCGGTAAACGCGGTGGTCTTGTCTGGAAGTTTGACTTTGCTTTTTGGGTAAAGCGCCTGCAGAAAAAAAAGAAAAAAAAAATTGAAACGTTGCATATACACGTGCTTGTAAATGCAGCAAATGTGTAACAAATCCACTACCATCGGTGCATCCTTTGAATTTATCCACTACCTCATCTGTAGATTTATTATTATTATTATTATTTATCGCCCTCTGCCAATGTTGAAGTGGTGATAATGTTTTTGCCCATATGTGTTTGTTTTTCATCTCATGTACCAATGGATGGATTTGGATGAAACTCCCAGAAATATTCACTGGGTGTACATCTTGAACTGATTGATTTTTGCAGTCAACCCCATTCAAGATGGCTGCCACAGCAAAGCAAACACAAAAATGGCTATAACACAGTCGGATTTACAGATACTGAGCTTGTGTTTGGTGTGGTAGTAGCTGGGACTCATCCCCAGCAAACAGTTTTTGCCATTAAACATTTGAGTAAACTCTGTCCATTTGGTAACAATGTCATGAAGCAATGGACAAATTTTATTGAAACTTTCAGAAAGTTATCAAACTGTCAGGGTTTGGGTTCATATGGTGTTTTCTATATTTTGATTGTTTCGTTTCTTGTCTTATTTGGTTCCTGTTTATCCTAGTTCAGCTCTTGTTCCTCATGTCTTTGTTTCCTGCTACATTCACTCCTCCTCAGTCAGTCTATGGTTTTCCTGCCACAAACATCTCCACCTGCCTACAATTGTAATCACTCACCTGCGCCCAATTCCCATCATTATCCTGTCTTTAAAACCCGGTCACTTTCTCCACTTACTGGCTGGTTCGTTGTCGTACTCTTGCCTCCCCGATGTGCTGTCCTGTGTTTCTTGCCGGTATGTGTTGCCTCCCGTTTCGCCTCCCGTGTGCTTATGTTTAGGTTTTGTTATGTTTAGTTCTGCTGCCACGACAACCTTTTGTTTTTTGGATTTTGATTCTTTATTTAATAAATTAGTTTATTTTTCAATATGAGTCTGCACTCAGGGTTTGCCTCCTTCACCCCACTTCATGACACAAACAACTGATTCATTTTTTTGAGTCACTAATTTCATATAGCCCCCACAACCAACTGACTTTAGGAAACACAAAAATGTCTATAACTCAGTCAGTTTTACAAATAGTGAGCTAAATTTTGGTGAGGTAGTAGCAGAGCATGACCTCCGACACAGACTCCAAGCAACACACAGTACGCAATTTATTTAGCTTAAAACCTTGGTATTAACTGGTGGAGTCACCACTGTTACAGATATTATGTAAACTCTCAGAAAGTAAACATTGGTTGTACATCTACACCTCATTAACATTTGGACTCAACCCAATTCAAGACGGCAGCCACAGCTAACTGACATTCGCTAACACAAAAAAGGCTTTAAGTCTATCAATTTTACAGATTATGAGCTAAAATTAGCTATGATCATAGTTGAGAGTCGTCTCCATAACACTCTGAGTGCTAAGACATCACGCGAGATCTCAGCGCACAACGTCATTTACAAGGTTTGACCAAAACGGCTGTAGCTCCATCCCTTCCCAGTACGAGATTGTTTCACTTTAAAGGCTTTGGCATGAAGGACGGCAGGCAACGTGCATTCTTTCAAGGACTGCTAAACTTTTTTTTTTTTCATCTTTCTTTCAATTTTGGTTCATATAAAAATTTGAAAAGACCCTGGTGAAGTTTGTGGCGCAGCCGCAAGGTTGAACTCACAAACAGAAAACAATGACCAAGTGATGCAGTGAGGCTGAAGGAAGTGGAGGATGAATGTAGTTGTTTTTGTTTATTTGTTTTCTGTGTGGCCCCTCCTCCTCACAGCTGTCAGCTTGACTGTCTGGGGGTGGCAGTTTACCTCAGTATATTTGGAGTCTCAGGCTGTTGTTTGGATATGAATCATGAATCCTCTTCTCATTCCCTTCAGGAGATGTTGGGTGCCAGTTGCCATGGCTACAGAGCATCTTGGCTCACAGAGACACCTTTTGAGAAAATTTCGACCGTTGAGACTTATTTCTTTTGTCTGTCTTTCACTCTTTTCCCAGTGCCTTTCTAGTTTGGTCTGTCTCCTTTTGTGAATAAACCCTTTTATTGAGTTCTAGATGGCGAATGCTCGAGTGCATGTGCAAGGTTAAGTAGGCAATATTTTTTAAGTTTTCCCTTCTTTTTTTTTTTGTTGTCTTTCAATTCACAAAAGGCAAAGACCAGAGGTGGAGCTGAATCCAAACACAGACAGTATTCAAAAGTGCAGAAATAACTGTAATTTCTAACGTTAAATGTTTTTATTGTTCATTAAATTATTACATTTAGGTAGAAGAAAGATATATCAAGTATGTGCTTTTTTTTCCATGAGTGAAAAATGTGTCGACATTCATAGAAGTTGATAAAAAGGCAGATAAAGTGAAGCAGTATCGGCAGTGTTTTTGCAATAACAAAGGAGAAAGGAGAAAAATATGCATTATTAATTATAATTATACATTATAATTAACAATTATAATTATACATATTAATATATTATAAGTTATACAAGTTTAGAGAACACGAACTTCAAAGCTGTTTAAAAAAGATTGATAACTCTGTAAGACTTTTCTTGCTTTGTTTCTTTGTGATGAAGTTTCCTTTTGATTTAAAGCTGTGGTACCTATTTTCGGGGGCAAACTTGAGGCCATAGAAAAAAGGGATTCTGTCCTGAAAGGTCTTTAAAGGTCTACTGTCTAGACAAAGCATTTGTCAAAAGTATAAAAATTTAGAGAAATCATCTATACAAGTGCAGCACATCATGTTAACACTGAAAACACACATTTGAAGATAGGCTCACTGTTTTACTTCATAAAAAACAGAAAAACATCAGCACAGGCCTTGAGTAGAACTATTTGATTAGCAAGTAAATAGAAGCCGAGTCATGGCAGATGCATGAAGCTTCGAACTGTAATTTCAATTTTATTAGATCATCTATTAAGATGTGAACTCACCAAACTGCTTCTTCATTTTTATAAACTCGATTTAGTACAAACTGTACTGGAAAGTACATGAACATTTATTTTCAATTAAAATTTAAAGCAGTTGTCTGTAAGGTATATTGAAGCATTCTTAGCTCATAACTCCTTTACCATAAAGGTGATAACATAGGCCCAGTCTCTTCAGCTGCGTTGTAACATGGAGCTGTAAAAAACACAGACTGTGTATTTTAGGATGTTTCATTCATTTATTTTACCTGGTTTTCCATGCAGGGAAAAGTGTGCGGAGCCGGGGTCTATCCCCAGCAGTCCTTGTGAGAGAGGTGGGGGGGACACCCTGGACAGGTCGCAAGTCCATCACAGAGACAGATAGAGACAAACAACCATTCACGTTCTCACCAGTTAACCTAATGTGCATGTTTTTGGTCTGTGGAGGATGCCAGATTACCCGGAGTAAACAGGGACATGCAGGGAGAACATGCAAACTCCAAACAGAAAGCTTGCAGCTGGGAGGCGAACCTGTGATTTTCTTGCTGTGAGGCGACAGCTCTAACAGCTGTGCCATAGTGTCACCCGTTTTAAATGTTAATATTGCAAAAGAGGCTTTTTTTTAACAGGAAAGGACTTAGGCAATATGCATGGTAGGCAGAAGTCACTGCAGACTAGCAAGAGTTTAATTTAACCAGAATGTATAAACAGTTGGCTGAGATTAAAGTTCAGCATTTCATCAGTTTTTCTTACATTAGAAACCAAAAAATAAATAAATAAATAAATAAATAATAATAATAATTTGTGCAGGTCTCTACAGCTGCAATACTTTGGATCATGACTGAAAGAACAAAATCCCTGATACAAGAAGGCAGAAATCGGCTTCCTCCAGGTGGCCAGGCTCTGCACATCCTTGAGTGGGAAAAAGTGCTAGGCTGTTAGCTCGTCCTTCGCTTGACCGTTTGCTGCTGATGCAGTTCCAGATCTCACTGAAATGTGAAGCAATCAGTTTAAACATGGTTTGATATTATTGTTTTTATCTTTCAAATCTTTAATGTAAATGTTAGGGAAGGCTTAGAACAAAGTAATAGACTAAAGGTTTACTGATTTTATCTGATTTCGCTATTTCTAAGTATGTGTTGAAGTCAACATGAATATTTTTGTTTTATGCTACACTACTACTGACACCATTTCCTTCAAATTTCAAATATAACTAGAAAATATATTTGCAGAACATGGCAAATTGTCAAATTAACCAAAAAGGCTGCAGTGTTTTTAGACCTCAAATAATGAAAAAAAAAAAAATAGAAGAAGAGATTAGAAATGAGTTATTAGTGCATTAACCCTGATTTTTAATCACAGCATTCATATGTCTTGGCATGATCTCAACCAGTCTTTTACATTGCTGTTGGGTGTTTTTTTTTTGCCACACATGGCAAAATCCTCAATCTGCTCAGCTATGTTTGATGGCTTGTGATCATTCATTTTCCTCTTGATCACATTCCAGAGGTTTTTATTGGGGTTCGGTTCTGAGATTGGGCTGGGTGTGAGAGTTTCTTGATCTGATGGTCCTTCATCCACATCTGAACCCCACTGAAAACCTGATTCTTGCTGTATCTCTCTGTCAGTAAAGCCAACACTGAATCTTTTTTTTTTTCCTTATTCAAAATGTTTCTTTTCCACTCCAGGCAGGATCAATAGATTATTGTTTTTCTTCAAATAACATTTGAGTTACTACAAGCACTTTTTTTTTTGCAAAAGATTAACAATGACCAGAGCAGGGGTTTCTACACTTGTCTTTGTTAAATAAGATTTGGTTCAGGTGACCACATAATCAGTACCTCTTTCAGTAGAATGATTTGTGCTTATGTTGGAATTCAACAGACACTGAAATGGACTGGCTGTCATACATGAAGAGGTGATGATTTCAGAACAAATAGAAAAGGTCCCTTAATTTGTCCCAGAGCTGTAAATCCTCTCTGGACTGGGGACGCCTTGGGATACCCAAGGAGGAGCTGGAGAATCTCGGAATGTCTAGGTTTCCCTCCTGGACTTGCTAACTCTGCGATAAAAAGATGAATGGATGCTCTCCATTCTTTTTACCCTGTAATTTAATTAATCCTCAAGGGCTATGGTGAAGTGATTCCTTTAGTTGCGAAGAGCTAAATAGGTAATTCTAAGCTTGAAATGTCTGTGTCAACTAATTTAAAATGTGGTCTGTCCAGGAAGAAATTCCTGTGCTCTTTTCTTTTGTTTTTCTCAGTCTGGTTTCACTGCCAGTTTGCAGGCTGAGCTCACCGATGTGTAAACTGTTGTACGTATCAGACTGGCGAGACAGAGGGCTGTTTATTGTGATTCTGGCAAAGTTTTTGTCTTTATTCCAGTGCAGCAGACACAACAATGATTTGACTGGGTAAAGATTGCCATACCTTGCTTTAGCCAAGTACTCAGTACAACCCTAACATCTACATTAAGGAAACTTAAAAAAAAAAAAAAAAAAACTATTGTTAAATCCATAACAAATGCATGCTGGGTGTTGGGTTAAAAATGTATACACGCACGGGACTATGACTGAATCCCAGCTGGTTCAGGAGATTTGTGAAAGCTAATGTTAGCTTACATCAAGCACTGGGTGCATGAATACTGATCACCTACACAAACTTGAGAAAACAAAGTGTTTGGCTGAGTAGTTTGAGCTCAGTGCTAGTGAGATATGTGGGCTGATTACTGGAGGCAAATATTTACAGGCTCGAGCCTTCATCCTGCATGTATCTGCCTGCCCGTATTTGCATAGATCACAGATATTTGAATAGAGTCGGTGCTTGAGCTCAGTTGGTACAGTAGGCTATTGACAATAACCAATAGGTATTTGTGTGAGGAGGAGTTTTGTAAATGTTGACGTTTACATAGGAAATGGAAGAGGCGTCATCAGACATTCAGTCTGAATGCATTTCTGCTAGCATGATTATCTGCTTTGATGAATGTGCCTGATTGAAAGGCTGGTAATTAATTTCCACAGAGGTTATGGGCAAATGTGTGTGTTGGTGCAGGCAAATGCATCAACACACACACACACACACACACACACACACACACACACACACACACACACACACTCAGAGGGGGTATACATCCCTCACAGCTCTAAAACACATGTCTGAGTAGAAAACCCTGGCAGGGAAGAGGTGTGCAAAAGTGGGGCCCAATTTTATTGGCTTCCTAAAGTGTCTTGCTACGAGCACGATGCCCTAGGACCCCCGCCGCGAAGAGGACAACCCGCTGCAAACTACCAGGACAACACATTTGTCAGTTAACTGAAACAGCTCATCTAAATTTAAAATGTAATTTAAGAACCATTCAAATGTATAAGGCGCAATGCACCTTGCAATATTAACAATTTACCAACCACGCTCACAGCATGAATGTCAGTCACCTGGGAAGATGTGTGTATGTGTGTGTGAGTGGATGGGGGAGGCATATTGTGTACATCTCTGCATCAGTATCAATGCCTGTTTTGATGAACTGCAGCCGTACCCTGTATTGGTTCAATGTCCTCCTGAGATTTGTGCACATTTTTAACACCCCGACACTAGTATGTTTTGGTAGATATTCAATCCTCACAGGCAGGAAAAGGATTAAAACCTGCCTGTTTGCTGTAGCCTCCAAAGACTCTCCATTATGTATCTGCTGCCTCTTTTCAAATCACTGATGCATGAAGTACCCACTTATATGACAGAGAGGGTGGGTGGGGGTGCATATATGTGTTGTGTGGAGGAATCGAGGTCCTTGTACTGTTCAAACAAAGGTTTCCACAGCAACCACATGCACCATTAGTCCCCTTATCAAAACTCAGGGATAAAGAACCTCAATTTCCTCTCATTTTCATGCACACACTGGCATACACATACACATACAATCGTGCACTCTTAACCGTCACATCAGCAAGGGTATCTTAAGTTTTGATCGCCGATTGCTTTGCTTTAGACAGCAATATCAAGGGACAATAAGGCAAAGTTAAGCTCTTGACCGACAGAAAAGAGACTCTTGAGCAAGGTCAGCAATGGATAAATGATTAGAAAGCAATGTTGTCAGAAAAAAGGGGGACTCAAGAAAAGACAAGTGCTTTTGGTTTTAAAAAGAAGCATTAACCTTTACCATTAATTTTTGATTTTTCTTCACATAAACCTATTAGTAGGGTATGTCTCTGTAGCCCCTTTGCCACAGTGCTGTAATATAGTTGCAAAGATGACCCCCCTCTGCTTTTGGTCTTTCACACACGAACCACTCAAGTCCAACACCTATAAACACAAAGGGTTTTACTACATTCATTGGTCTGAGTGTAGGGCTGCGCACCCACTGACTATTTTACAAAACTAGAATGTGACCAGACACTGACCCAGCAGGATCCTTTATTTCAGGGTTTTTACCAAAGTTGTTTCAAGTTTTGGAAACCCTCATTGCTGGCCAAGTAATCACATCTCTGGGAGACTAGAGGCTGATTCAATGGATTTGCTGCATGCAAGCAAGGCCTGGGCTACTTAGTCTGGTTGACTTTCAGCTGAAGCAGAGATGGAGAAACACGCTGCTTTAGGTTGAATTTTTACCATCCACTCAGAGCCACACACACAAAGCTGTTGGCTTTAAGTGAAAGACCTGCCTTATTGAAAGAAAAAAAAATCACCATGTTGTGTCTATTCAAAATTAGAATTATTTTAAAAAGCTTGGAGCAATAGCTGAGACTCACAATGAGGTTCTGCGGAAACTAATTAACAATTAATATTTTACATGTAATACATAACTATAGTGTTTAAAAAAATAGTGTTTATTTCTGACCAGATTTATGAACTAACAGCAAGTCTAAGTGAGGCCAAAACCAAAGTGGATTGATGCTGTTCTAAAACAACTCCCATCTTAAAACTTTTTTAGTGTTTTAGGTGAACCCTTAAGCCTTTACACAGCTGTCCCTTTTTTTCTTAAACAGTTATTTGCATTAAATTCTATAACTCTATGGGTTTTTTTTTTTTTACAAGTGCAAATAGTAACAGCAGCTAGCTATAGCACTTCTTGTGGCAGCCTGGGGCACTTCCTACAGGAGTATCATAATATTTCTGCTAGGAAACCCATGTAATGTGAATGTGATTGCAGTGTAAAGGTTTGTAAAATAGCGCTTGCATGAACAGCTATGAAATGTTTGATTGGAGCTGTTTGAGCCACTGACATGAACATGTACACACACACACACACACACACACACACACACACACACACACACACACAACATCACAAGCAGTCAGTATAAAACCCAGGATCTACAGACTGACTGATGCCTCACAGATCTGCTGCGCTAAGCTTCAAATATTTATCACAGACTCTTTTGGTCTCTCATCTACTGCCACATGTTGATCGACCCAATGCCCCTGCTTTCATTCCTGTGTGGGCATGTGTGTGTGTGTGTGTGTGGGGGGGGTGTAAGAGAGAGTGAGTATCTGTTTGTGACATTTTTTTATGTTATTAATGTACAGTGTAGGGTCTGTGAGTTGCTGTCAAAAAATTATTTGGAAGACTATCATTTCTAAATTATTGTGCTACCAAGCTGATCTTAGAACTTCTCCATCAGTTGTTTGTTGGCTTATGTATAATATCTCTTTTTTTAAAAGCCTTTAGGGTATCATTCTTGTCCCCTTATGTGTGGAATTGGATACATTTGTTTGTACGCTTTTTTTTTAAGAATTAAAAACCAAAGGTCACTGAAATAACTTGAAACTGACAAAAAAGAAGAAAAACACTGAAAATCAACTAATGAAACTCAGTCATTGCTTTTCTAATGTGTCTCCACAGAATTATTTTAGAAAGGGACAAAAACAATGTAACTTAATATTTTGTCACAAAACATTAAGAGGCAGTTGTTGCAATCAGGTGATTTCTGTAGCTCTCTCTGAGACTTACAGAAACTGACACTGATGTATCTTTACCACTGGAGTTCATCTCCCATCTTTATGGAAGCTGTTCGGTGCTCCTTGGTTCCCATTCATATTATCACTCTCTTCAATTTGTCCCCAGTCTTCTTTATGTGACCACATCCAGGGAGGTTGGCGTCAGTCTTGTAGACCTTAATCTTCTGAATAATCTGTGCAGCTGTAGTCACAGGAACATCAGCCTGCTTGGAGATGGTCTTGTAGTCTTTACCTTTAACATGTTGTCAATAATTTTCTTTCTAAGCTTCTGAGGCAACTCTGTCCTTAGCTTTCTGTGCTCCATGTTCAGTGTGGTACACACCATGATACCAAACAGCACTGTGACTACTTACTGAAGACACATGTGATGCTGATTACAGGTCACTCCTTAGATTAACATGTCCCTGTGGTCAGATTAGTTTCAATCTTGTCTATGAGTACCATCCTTTTTGTCAAGACCAGTTTCATTAGTTTTTATTTATTATTTTTTAACCAAAATTCAAAAGCAGTGACTGAGTTTAATTTTCAAATCATTTTTCTCTTACTATTACTTGTCAGTTTCACGTTCTTTCAGCGACCTTTGTCATCTTTTCTTTCTCTAACAAAAGGGTACTGACAGGAATCACTAAGCGGACCCAGTAATTCAGCCACAACAAAGGAGCAGAAGGTTAACGTAGCTTTATTAAACAACAGGGAGAATGTTACTCTCGAACACTGGAACGCCGGCAGCAGCTCTGGAGAGAGAAAGGGGGGAGTTTGGTGATTCAGATGCAACACTGGAAGTTTGAATGAATGAAGGAAGTGACACTAACCTGGAAGGCAGTGAGACGGAGAATGAAACCGGTCAACAGGTGGACGATGACCGTGAGGAGTACCAGAGCGGGGGCTAGGCTCGGCGTTCTCACCAGGTAGGTCACAGTTTCAAAACCAAACTGGTCGAGGTCCAGTTATCTGTAGTCCAGCAGAGGTCCAACAAGGACAAGACGTAGGGGAAAATCCGAGGAACGAGAACAAGGTCGAGGCACAGGAGGTCAGTCAGAGATTGCTGGAAAACTACTGACATTACTGCATTCGATAATCTGGCAATGGATGAGTGGAGAGGAGGAGAATATGAAGGGCGTGGACCAGGTGTGGGAAAGGTAATCAGGAAGGAGTCACAGGTGAGCTGAATGAGACTTGATTAGTGGCATGGCAAGGCAGAGCAAGAGTAAACAGACATGGTCATCGCAGGTACAAACAAAATTATCTGTTTGTATAATATTAAGTACTTCAGTATTAACCTAATACAGAAAACACATCAGAAAAAATACTGATATAGACACACACACACACACACACACACACACACACACACACACACATATATATATATATATATATATATATATATATATATATATATATAGCCATTGCACAAAATCAGCTACATGATGTGTGACTAAAATCACTGAGCATATTTCCCACTGATATGTTCCATTCAGTGAGGTTGATATTATAGTCATGCACGTGTGTGTGTGTGTGTGTGCATAAATATAGCAGTGTGAGGCTATTTTAGTGTGGTTCCTTCAGTGCTAACTTTAGGGCTCCATGCTGATGGAAGCCTGTGGGTCCAACATCTGCTCACTGCTGGTGGGTGCCGAGCAGAGAGCGATCAATCTACCGTCCATTTCTTTCATCTTCTACCCACTCACACCAAGGTACCTCCATCTTTTCTTTCTGTCTCCGTCCCCCCTTTTTCCTGTTATCCTAATTGCAGAATTTACCCCTGTTCATTCTTTTTGTCTTCGACTTGAGCTGCGGTATAAACAACTGCGCAGAGAGGCATGATTTTCCAACAAAGTCGCAGTGAAAAAGAGATGGAGAGGTGGTATTAAAAAAAAAACCTTAAAAGCCTCCGGAAATGAAGAGATCTCAGATATTAAAAATAAGAAGTGGAGAATTTGCTTTAATAGCTTCAAAATCTTTTTGAGCATAAAAAGGAGGCTTTATTAAAACGGGTCTATTATGGTAAGTGTCGACAAAGTGAATTACAACATTGTTCTGAAGTTTCAATAATAAGACATTCCCAATGTATTACCAGTGGGGTAAAAAAAGAGTCTGGAGACGTAAATAATGAATACACAAGGAAACAATAAAATTCATGAACAGAACATCTCTGGCTTTCATCTGCTTTTGCTTCTTTTTTTGCAAATAACATACAAGTTACATTACAAGGGATAGTTCAGAGTTGTTGCAGTAAGTTTCTTTAGAAAGGTTATGAGCAGTTGCCATATTACCTGATGTAGCTTGGTTTGTTGTTTGCTTTGTTTTTGTTCGATATAGTTTAAATTCTGACTGAACTGATCAGCTAATGGCAAGTTTCAACGGGGCCAAAATCAAAGCTACCATCTTAAAACAGCTCCACACAGATGTTTTGAGCCTTTATATTGCTATTGATTTACCACTATTGACTTTTGAGGTTTTTTGCAAGTGTAAATAACAAAGGCAGCAGCTAGCTGTATCACTTTTGGTATAAACTAGGGCACTCAAAGCAGAAATATCCCATTTGTGCTGGAATTTAAATGCAATATAAAGGTTTAAAATAATATTTATATAAACCACTTTGAAATTTTTGACATTGGAGTTGTTTGAAAACAGTGAAAATCTACCCTGTTCAGACTGGCCATCCGTCTGGGCAATATTAAACCATGTTTCTCCTAACTGAGGTTGTTCATATAACTATCTACAACAAGTACGATAATAATTGCTCATAACCTTTCCAGAGAACCTTTCATTAAAAGATCTGAGCTATTGTTGTGTCCGTTGCAGTGAGGATTCTAAAGCCATGAGAAAATAAAAAAACAAATAGTTTGGACACAATTCAGAACTAAATAACTACTGAGGAAGGAGAGCTGAATTGTTGATAATAATATTCATTTTTAATGCCTGGGTTGCCAATACAGACACTGCTGTAAATATAGGATGCTCAGCTTTCTGTGGCGTGAACGCAGCATGATTGGAAAGTAAATTGAAAACAAATCACATGGATTTTGTCTGTGGCTGTGAACTCGTCGTGCAGTTTTCATCAGGCCAGCAGTGAGTTTTATGCAGTCATTCCTTGAACATTTGTGTCCCATCTGACACATTTAAAGTGCATTTCAGCTGTACTGCTATTTCCTTTTATGTGTTTCTCACACTCACTATTTAAATGTTCGCCTACGTGTTTTTGTTTTTTTCTTTCTACTGTACGCGTGATGTGTTTTTCACTCACTCACCTAATGTGCCTGGTTTGCCTCATTCGAGCTTGCATGGGGGCAGGAGTTCATGCCAGCGGTCCACTGGCAAGATCTGTGTGTACCTTTGAGAGGCTGCCAATCCATCACTGGGGTTTGCATCCCTGTTTTGCTTTTCCTGTCCTGATGACCATTTACGCTAACGGGCACATTCACACACACACACTGATTCACAGATTGGGGAAAATGTCAGGTGCTTGCCCGCAGATACTCTCACAGGTAGAGTTGAGGAAACCAGAACCAAACAACCAACCTTTCAGATGGCAGACCTTTTCCTCATCAGCTGGTCATATAATGCAAAACCAAAAACAGTCTTAAATAAAGACCTAGCACTCCTTTAAAGGAATGTTGCCTAGCGCCTTTCATGCCAGAGTTTAAACTAAGATTATCGAATCATGAGAAGGGACAAAGTTGTAGCCGTTTTAGTCAAACTTTGTAAATGACGTTATGTATGATCTCATGCAATACTGCAAGATGTGTTGGCTCCTAGGGTATGTATTGAGAATGACGCTCAGCTATAACCGCATCAAATCTAGCTCAATATCTGTAAAACAGAGTTTTAGCCATTTTTGTGTTGGCTAATGTCAATTGGCCGTGGAAGCAATCTTGAATCTAGTTGAGTTCAAAAGTTATTCAGTACAGATGTACATCAAATGATCACTTTCTGAAAGTTTCACGAAAATCTGTTCAGTGGTTCATGAGATACTTTGCTAACAGGCTAACGTTGTTGACTGGGGCTTAAAAAAAAGGCTTGTGATAATAATGTTTAACATTGCGATAAAGATATAGGCCCACATCATCTAAACGAGGTGTGGGATGAACCAAATATATTATTAGAATGCAGAGTATGCATTGTACTTGAAAGATAATAGCCTATTATTTATATTAGTCCTTTGTAATAGTGATTTTGCCCTCCCTGACTTGCGACGCATTGAAAAGCGCCAGTGTTGGCTCCAAAATTATTGCCAAAATTTTAAGCAAAGATCTCATGCTATGAGCACCACTTGGAGTACAAGTTGTGACTGCCTCTCAGCTCCTACCACTCCAAATTTTAGCTTGGTATCTGTAAAACTGACTGTATTGTAGCTTTCTTTGTGTTTTTAACCTCACTTGGCTTTGACGGCCACTTTTAATTGGGTTGACTCCAAACATTTAGTTGAAGATATACATCCAATGATTACTTTCTGAGAGTTTCACTAAAACTTGTCCCCTGGCTCATGAAATGTTTAGGTAACAGACACACAAACATGCACACACACAGAGGCAAAAACAGGATTGCCTTTTGCCTTGGGCAACGAGCAATAATGAAGCTGGACTGTTAGATCTGAGGCTGTTTCCAACATGTCTGATCAGAATCAGGTCTTCTTTAAAGGCTTTCTCTGGACTGCTTTCTTTTTCAGGGCAAATATCTAGCCCTAGTTTCCTAGTTTCGACTTTGACAGTATGTAGGACATTATATGCATATGTTGCTCAGAACTTGATTGAAGACACACACCTATTCATGTAGTTAATGATGTTGTGACAGGCATTATCAAAGCTGCTGCTGGGAGCACTGTGACTAAAAGCCAACCTGAAGGTTGTTTCTACATTTTTGACACATTTAAACAGGCTGGAAAGTCCAGGTGGCCGTTACAAAAAGACCTGCACTTGAGTTAGACTTTTGTAGACCCCAGGCCGTGTCATACACACGCCAATACGTCGCACTTTGAGCAGGAGAGTCCACCCACACATGCAAACAACACCTTAAGGCTGAAAAAGTCACAGATGATTTCAGCAGCCTGGGATCTGCTGAGCAAACTTACATACATTTGTAAGACAACTACAATTTGATGAAGTTAATGATTTCACATTACTAACAACTGGAAGGTAGAGAATAGTTGGCAGTGAGAAGCGTTGTGGAGCTGGTCACTTGCAGTACATTACTGAATGTGGTGCATATCAGAGGTGATTTACAACTGAGTAAACTTCACAATGACTGACAAATAAGAGGTTATACTCTGTAAATCTGTGCATACTCTGTGCTACACTTGCTGATTAGCTCTTACATGGTGTTTTGAAGCTTCAGGAGTGACTGAAAGGAATGTAACCTTCCGCATGTACAGTACTGAGATGGACTTATCCAGCTGCTTTCATTTCAAACAAATGAAAAAATTCAGTATATTATATAATAATTGGATGATGCATTACATTGAGATGCATCAAGATGCATCTGTAAATATATTGAATTGTTAACAAAAAAACTATTTTAATTGAATCCTGAGCTCAGCAGAGACAGACGTCTGTACTATTTTTGCCATGTTTTTCTCTCTCTTTTTTTTTTGTCCTCTGCTCTCTAAATCGGCCACATACATGTCCATTTGCACAGCACACCTGCTATCACAGAGACCTTTGTGCTCCTTGATCCAGGGGTCCTGTCTTTAGTTACCTCTACCAAGAAGGTTATGTTTTCGGTAGCGTTTGTCTGTCTGGGTTCAAAATTACTCAAAAATTTATGAACGAATTTCCATGAATTTTTCAGGGAACGTCAAACATGCTTGAAGGAACAATTAATTAGACTGTGGTAGTGGTCTGGTCAAAGGTCAAGGACACAGGTGCTCCTGTGCTCTAACTCAAACCTCATGGGTTTAAAATGATGCCCGTTGATTTCAAGGTTCATGGGGTCAAAGGTCAAGGTCACAGGTAATCCCTTTACATCCCTTGACTAAGATCCTACATGTGACCCTTTTGTTATTTCCATCAAAGAAGTTATGTTTACAGTTGTGTCTGTTAGTCTGTTTGTTTGTCTGTTAGCAAAGATCAGGTAAAAACTAATGGACAGATTTGGATGCCATTTTCAGTAATTGTTGGGGTTGTCACAAAAAAAAGAATGGAAAAAATTTTGGTGCTGATCCAGATTATGATCCGGATCGCACTATTTTTTAATCACCGTGGCCTTGGCAGAGGTTTGCTTTCTCTGAGTGCTTCTAGTTTTGTCTGTTTTTTCTCTCATCATCTCTACCTGGGTTGTAATTTTTTTCGGACATTCTCCAAGGTCACTTTCAGATGAACTTGTCATCCATAAGTTTTCATGGCATTTAGAATTAGATAATAAAGTTCTTTCGATAAAAACAAATAAAATATTTACTTTATGTTCCTCTCTTCCAGACAGGTGCACAAAGAACAGGAAGAATATGATGAAAGGAGCCAAGGTGACCATAAGTGACAACAAAACAGACTCTAGCACCTATTTGAATTGAACTGAAATGGCAGCAGTGGTGCATATCAGTGCATATAACTGCATGCTGGTGAGCCAGAAAGAAACATTTGGGACAAATCTTTAAGCGTAGCAATCCTGTTCATTCCTCTTACTAGAAGTGTCTCAAATTTGCTTGTTTACAATCAATTTCCACAGGAAATTGGAAACACAAGTGGCCACAGAAGATTGTGTTGATATTAAGTCCTCTCAGTAAGAAGTAGGGGCTTGAAATAAAAGAATTTCAGGAGTTTGCAAAAGTTTTAAACCACTGCTAATTCCTTCATATGTATTTTGCTTTCGAGCAGCCAAACCTTCCAGCAGTCCTTTAAAGTGCTCTTAATCAGTAGTTTCTCAGGCTTTCTGGGGGTCTTTAAAGATTTTTCTTTGGTCTTTGGCTGCGATTTCACCCATTTTCTTTTCAGTCCTTGTGCCTGACTACAACAACAAACTGTGTGGTTTGTGTGCCTAAAAATGAGGATAGAGAAGAAGTGGAGAACTAAAGAATGTTCAAGTCAAAAACAACAACAACAACAACAACAACAAAAAACATTTACATCTTGCAGATGAGCAATATCTGAAAGACTTTCAGAAAAACCTGACACAGGACCTGAGATACATCATCCTTTAACTAATAATCAACTGTATGTTAAGTTTTCAAATATTAACTCTTTGATGATCACCTCCTTGTCACTAAAATACAGTTTTATTTTTGTCAAATGCTTGTTTTATGTTGTTTGTTTTGGTATTTTCTCCAAACTGAGCTAAAAACATTGGAACAGATTAGGTTTTTGTGACAGCCTGCTAACGTTTAACAGCTCACAAGGTTTTAAAGTCACTAGCTAAGCTAATTTCTAGCTAGCTGCGTGCTAAGTTTTTAGCTAGTTCTTAGGAGAATCACCTTGCTGGTGTTAAATATGCTTTTATTTGATTCTTGTGTCAAATAATTTGTATTTTCAATTGATTCGTATAAAAAATGGGAAACAAATTGTGTTTTTTGTGATACGACGCTGGTAACAAATTGCCTAGAAAGGTCAAATTTATAATTGGTTTTTGGCTAAGTTGTCTGTTATGTGTCAACACAATATTGGTTCATGTCTTGAGTTAGGATAAATAGAAAACAGAACAATTACTCTGGCCAGGTACTGGATGGAAAATGAGTGAAAAAGCAGCCAAAGTCCAATGAAAGATCTTTAAAAACCCTGAAGGTCTATTGGTCAAGAACACTTTAAAATGTTACAAGAAAATCAGTCTGCTTGGAAGCAAAATATAAAGAATAGAGGGATGACTGAATGTTTGGCACTGTCCTGTATAATCCATTTGTTTCATTGATTAAAAACTCATTCGTTACACCCGTCACCACCAACAGCCTTGGTTCATTTTCAGCGACACACTCAGGTCAAGAATGTATACAGGAAGTGATGTCATGTTTCCTTATTTTATCCCAAACAGTGATAAGCAAAAAAATAAATATATGATATATGAAAAAACTTTAAGAAAGAAAAGTAAACCTAGTAACACAGATCTGTATCCATTAAATGCATTTAATCCATCAAATGACAGATTTTTATACAGTAGATGTAAACTGCAATGAACTGTAAAGAGCAAAACAAACACTAACAGATTAGTTGCAGACTAAAGAACAAAGATGTAATCATAAATCAAATACAGGCAAGTAGACTTAACACAGGCTGTTGTTAATCGTATCAACTACAGCGACAAATGTTTTCTCACGCATTTTGTCCCAGTTCCGATTGGTTTGTCAAAATTTTTCGACTCTTTGTGTTTCCCTTTGGCTTCTGTATCTTTACACCCTGATAACATTTACAGTATTTATCAGACTCCTTCTGTTACTCTGGCTGATTCGTGCTAGCTTCCCACACATCTTAATGGCGTGGCGTTAATTAAGCATCCAGCTCCTGCAGACCTTCTAAATTTGACTGGACTTGCTGTAATGGATAAGCTTCTGTTCTCTGTTGTCTAAAACACTGAATCCCTTTCACCATGTTTCCCTTGTTTTTATTGCGAGGGCAGCTTTTGATCATCGTGTCACCGAGCTTTTACCACCAAACGATGTCTGAGGACGTGGAATGAAAAAAAAAAATCAGAACATGGCGCACTTAAGATTTACTAAAGACTGTCAAAGCTGTGGTTATGAAAACCAAGCCATTGTTTTGGGACTTTCTGAATGTTAATAATGAGTAATTTTATTTCTAATAAAGCACGCTTAATGTACTTTTCTAAAAAGGAAAGGCATGCAAACGTTTGATATAGCCTGAACAGATGGCTGTATGCTAATTTATCTTCCTCTCTTGCTTTCCATCCCCCCTACTTCTGCTTTTCTTTCATTTTATCCGCCCCTCCCCTTTTCTTCTGCTCCATCTTTTCTATGCATCCTTCTTAGACACCCACATAGTAGCACACTCCCCCTCCCTCTGTGAGTTATCTGTACTACAACACATAAATTTACTGCATAGTTAAAGAGAGGGGGGAGAGGGAGGATACATGCAGAGAGAGAATTCAGGTAAGAAGGACTGAACGCCCACAGTATGAGCACACAGAAACGCACCACATAGGCTGAGATATAAACACCCACATCCCATCTGTCACATGTGAGCCCTACACATTTTTCCTCTTGATTTGCCACTTTTTATAATCCCTCACAGGTAGATGTTTGTTGCACTGCCTGACGCCAACGTAGCCGCTTTTATTAAGTTTAATAAAGCGCCGTCTTTACCTTTGTTGCTGTTGCAGCAGTGTCTGTGCATCGTGAGGAATATATTATGCAAAACTCAAGGTGTGACTTAAATAAATACCACAGCTTTGGGGTCACAGTGTAATTTATGTTACCCAGGCAGGGAAAATAGAGAAATGCCAAAAGCATTAACGAATTTAACACGTTTGATGTATTTTTTACTTTGTGAAAAGGACGGAAACATTTGTGTACACTTCCCGTTTCGCCAAGGATGCTTTTTGTAAAGCGAAATATTCGACCTTTGAAAAGAAAAAGAAAAAATAGAATCTGTACAAGTCAGTTTGTGAACATTTGTCTAACCAAAGCTGTATGGATATAAGTCTGTTCAAGTAGGTCACACTCAATATATAATCATGTCTTATAAGAACTCCACCTTAAGGCATTTTAAAGTTTGGGTAACGGCCTTGATTTATATCACATATCACAGAGAGCCAGTTCAGCTCTCTTGAAGTGGAGTTTCATGGAAAGGCAATGAAGAATAAGTATCTCACCTGTCATAGACAGCTCCATAAATGAACTTATTTTAAATCTGATCAGACTGGGGAGCTAACAGCTAGTTCCAACACCAAAATGGACTGCTGCTGTTTTAAATGAGCTTCAATCTCAAAATTTTCAAAGTGGTTCATCAGGATACATTTTTTTAGACCTTTACATTGCTGTCAGCTGTACATAACATTGGTTTTTACATAGGAATTCATGCTTTGTTTTGTTAGTTGAGAGAGCAAAAAGCAGCAGCAGCTGTAGCACATCTATTGGAGACTGGGACACTACTGGTAGGCATGTCAAAACACTTCTTTCCGAATCACCTTGTAATGTTTACAAGGTGATTCTTGTAATGATTACAAGGTGATGTTTACACTGACAACAGTGTAAAGGTTTATAAAATAGGGTTTGCATGAACCGCTTAGAAAATTTGGGAAATTAAGGAGGCAGCAATTTATTTTTGATTCATTTTGATGTCCAAATATCCAGATTAAAATGCAGGATATAGGAGATCGGGCTTTTGCAGCGACTGCTCCAAACTGCTCCAACACTGGCACAGCTCAAACTATAGAGATGTTTAAATCCCTGCTTAAAACCCACCTTTTTAATTTGTCTTTCGATTTAAACAAAGCAAAAGATCGTATCTACTTATTTTACTGTTCTCGTTTTATTTGATTTTTACATTTTATTTTGTTTTACCGTTATCAGGTTTGACTGTAAATCCTTTTGGTCAACCTCAGCTGATTTAAATGTGTTACAGAAACAAAACTGACATCAAGATCTATTCCTCCAGAATGAGGTTGTTCAAAGAGCTCTCTACAAGAGGTAAGACATGAAATGTTTATATTGTTTTCACAGAGCAGCACATCAAAAGATCTCAGCTATTGATTTAATTATCTTTTACATGTGGAGGCGTCACATGTAAAACCTTTGGGCTCTCGTTTTAATGCTGTACTCCTAGCTTCTAAAATCATTTTTTGACAAAATTATGTGCATATCTTTCTGTTCTGGGTTTTCTAAAAGCATGCTTTAATATGTTTTAGGCTAGCAAATATTTCACAACATATCCAGCAACGTATCCAATTTAATGATTATGACTCAAGAATTATTCACAGGTCTAAATGCATTTGAAAATAATTACGTTTTTGTTTCATTCTATTGAATCGACCAAAAACATGGGTTGGACTTTGCTGGGAATTTTGTTGCAACATCAATTTGTAAAAAAGCTGATTTTTAGACACCATAACATATTTTTAACTTTAAAAACTTAGGTGCCTGAACTTATCTGAAGGGGGCTTTATGGGGTTTCTCCTACAGTCCAAAAAGTTGCATGTTAAGTTAATCAGACACTTTATTGACCTTAAGGTGTATGTGTGTGTGTGTACATCTGTGTTCCTCTCACTTGGCTGGGTTGGTTGTTTGAGTGTGTACCCCCCGTCTTTTCTGATGACAGATGAGTCAGGCTCCAGACCCCTGCGACCCTGAATGTGACAAAGCAGGTTTGGAAAATGTAGGAACAACTATTTCTTTGGACTTTGGGGCCAAAGCAAAGCGCCTGGATCAAACCCACGCACATAAAATAGAACAACATAATCAACATAATCAGCAGCACTGATGGATTCTCTGGCTCATGTGACAAAAAAAATGGTTTGACATGAATTAAACATTTGGCAGAGGGGCACAGATTCCTCACTCTGATCTAGCTTAAAGACAAAATGTTCCCACAACACAAACGTACACGGTGGCATTTAAGCTATAGGCGTCCTCCAGGAATAATGTGAGTATTTGGAAAAAATACCAGCTGGAGATGGACACAGAGTAACATATTTTTACTTCCCCTTGCTCACTGTTGCCATGAGGTGTGTTTGGAGAAGCTCCTCGAGAACCACTCACTGTGAAACTGACAGAGGAAGCAGCAAAATGGGCAGAAGGAGGACCAGAAACAACTGAACACCGTGCAGAGAGAGAGTCTTCTTTGTGTGACATTTAGAGCAGAGACGTTTTGGTGGTGTTATGATATAATTATCATAAAGATAGAACGGCACAAAAATAAAAGTTCCATTACTGAAGAATGAGTAATCTGTGAGTGCAGATGGCGCAGATTCCCCTTAAATGAAATGTTCCATTGCAAAATATTTCTGCGGCAGGCTGAAATGGAAAGAAAACAGAAAGTCGCGAGAGGGCTTTGGTACGTGTGTCTGTGCGTGTTTTCAGCTGATACCAAAGATTTTATAATTATTACTTGCTTGGAAGTGTTTAACTGGTTGCGCTCGGCAATTTTGTTATTAGAGGTCACCATGCCCGCCTTCTTAAATGCCATGAGACAATTCCTAAAATAAACTGCTCAGATCTTTTGAAGTGGGGTTCTATGGAAAGATTATGAACAATGAACATCCTAACTATACTGGGTAGCTTTCTGAACACCTTTCGTTGGACTAGACTGACAAGCTAAAAGGGTGGAGCCAAGACCAAAGTGGATTGCTGCCATCTAGAAACAAGTATCATCTCAAAATTTTCATAGTCGTTCATGCGATTGCTGTTTGATAAACTGTTACATGGATGTTAGTTTTTATGTGGAGAAGCACCACAACCAGCAGCACCAACTAGCTGTAGGGCTTTTAGTCTAGCCTTTGGCCACTTCTTGCAGGAATAATAATATTAATTCTGCTGGAATAACCATTCACTGCAAAACTAACAACAATTTGGTCTTGGCCCCTCTTGAACTAGCCTTTATCTCAATAGTCTGGTCGGAATTAAACCATTTTTCTCCTAACGGATGTCATCCAAAGAACTATCTACAACAGGTAAGATATTAAATGTTTATAATCTTTCCACGGAACCACAGTGCACAAATCAAAGTTATCCCTTTAATGTTCTAATCATGTTTTATAAGGGCAGGATGTTGCTATTATAAAAACCAGAATATTAGTAGGATATTATTGTTGCAACAGATTCTGTGGTAAACAGACTTTTATGAATTTTCAGAGCGTTGACTTTTTGTCAAATGCAAGTTTAGGATGTGTTTTTCATCCACCCATTCATTTTCTTTATCTGCTTTCCCATGCAGGGTCGTGGGGGAGCTGGTGCCTATCTCCAGCAGGTGGGGAAAGACACCCTGGACAGGTCTCCAGTCCATCACAGGGACAAATAGAGACAGTTATTCACACTCTCATTCACACCTGGTGACTTGTTAGAGTTACCAATTAGCCTAACATGTATGTTTTAGCATGGGGGAGAAAACCGGAGTGCCCGGTGCACGGGAACAGCATGGAAACTCCAGAAAGGCTACCGCTGAGATTTGAACCTGGGACCGTCTTGCTGTGAGGCGACAGCTCTAACCGCCCGTGATGATTTTTAATTAAAGCTCCTGATGGTTATGATTAGGATTAGAATAAAAACAGGATCAAGATAAAAAAAAAGATACATCATTTGCATTACAAAGGGTAAACAAACACATGAACATATTATTTTATTTCATCACTGGCTGGCGATTCCCTTGCTTTGGCTAAACATATACACACAAAAAAATGCACCAAGTCCCTCTGAAATACATCTTTTTTGAAGCCATGCTGGGTGTCTGAGCAAAGATGCAGAAATACGTGTTCGTCTGTGTGTCTTTGTGAGACAGAACCCCCGGCAGAAAGTGGAGGCACTGTAACAAAAAGTTAAGGCGCGTTTGATAAGGAAGGGAATGGTGGGAATGAAGTGATGCAGGAAGAATAATGGCGAGACGAGGAGAAGCAGCCCCCACACCACAGCTCATTAAAATAATGAAGTAGGTGACTACAACCAATATGTCAGAGTTGTTGAGAAACTGTTGTGTAGCATTTGATGTTCAATACTGAATCCACTATGTTCAAAATGACTTTAAAAGTAGGAGGAATTCTTTCCTGCTGTTCCCTCTGGCTCAGGTTTCTCCATGACAACGGTAATGATTGGTATTGCTCACTCTTGTATGTGTTTTTTTTTTTTTGGTTTTTGGTTTGTTTTTTGGTGAAAACTCACTCCGGTCAGCACAGATAACACACCTAGACGGTGGATTATGTAAGCTGAAGTTCAAACCCTTGAAAAGTCTGTCGTCGGGAGCCACGTCTTCCCGTCAAGCCGAGCAATGACCAAGAGCTCATTACATCACAGGAACCAACGGAAGCCATTGCTGAGCTCGGGCACGTACCAATGTTTGCTCTCGTCGAGTCGACCTGAGTCGAAAGGCGTGCGCTTTTCCTTTCAGGGAGCGATGTGACGCGCGCCACGTTGTTTCCTCTTGACAAATCCCTTCAGGATGAGTGTTTTTAATCGCCCCTGCCGCCGAGCCTCCCGAGCACAAACACCTCGGATCTGTTTGACTCAGTGATCATCTCTGCTCCCTTCGCTCCTCGTGCACCTGCTCGGTTTTACCACCTCCCACGCACGTTGCATGCACGCAAACACACACACACACACACTAATTGGTAAACACACACTGCATTTTCAAACAGGTCAAAACTTACTTCCCTTGGGAACAGCAATGTGTGTGTGTGTGTGTGTGTGGTGTGTGTGTGTGTGTGTGTGGGGGGGGGGGAGATTAAATTAAAGCGACAAAAAACTAAGACTACAAAACCCATTGTTCCCGTGTTTTTCATTTTTTCTGCGTCTCAGGATTTTTATTTTTTTTGTTGTTGTTTTTCCTTTTTACCTCCAATCTTTTCACATCTACTACTATGAAGTCCCGCCTTCCTGATTCTATTTTTAATCGCGTGGTGTTTCCTTTTTGCTTTTACTTTTGGCTGCTCATCTTCAGCGCTTCAGGTCACTGTTCTTACTTCGAGGCAGAGACTCTTGTTTACCTCTGGATCTTGAGAGCTTCTGCCAGATTCGGCCATTTTGCCCTCTGCTTCTCCAGATAATAGGAGCAGCATAGGCAGACAGAGAAAGCCCCGCGACACTGAGATGTCAGCCGCTTTACTGCTGCTATGGCCTGCTGCCCTAAAATACCTATGTGTGTGTGCGTGTGTGTAGCCACATGACTGCCTGTTCGCTTCGTCGGCTGCCAAACAGTTAGATTTGCTCTCTAAGCAAAAGAGGGTTTTCCCTTTTCCAGAACAGTTTGTCCCAGTTTCCCACAGAGAAACGCTTGTAGCATTTGTGGGAAATATGTGTGTGTGTGTTGGCAGGTACATGCATTTAAATGTCTCCACTCAATGCAACTTTATGATCCAACTTTCGGGACTGTTGTCTTTATAACGGAGAACCAGACATCACGGTATAGGTCTTGAAAACAAAACTCTATAAAACTAAACAATAACGGAAAACACTACCCGAAATTCCAACAGCCATCAACTTCCATCTATAAAGCCCAACAGGAACGTGGGACTTATGTGTAATATCACTGTTTTCATGTATAAACTGTTTGAGAAGTGCAAAGAGAATCAAGATCAGAAGAAATGTCAGTGGCTCTATATGGTCACCATGGTAACTACACACCTGTGTCTGTCACTCCCTGACAACTTTTTTTAATTTTTTTTTTTGTGAAAAGAAGACCAGAAAGTACGCCTCAAACAAACAAACAAGATTTCTGAGCAGTGAGTGGCTCAAGTGTCTGGTTGTCACACATGTCAGTTTTATGTGTCCGCAGTGTTTTTTGTTGGAAAAACAAGTAAAAAAAAAAAAAAAGACCCTCCACCGTCGGCTTGGATGCAGCAGAAGTTATTGATTGTTTGGATATGTGGGCACTCTGCACTCACAGGAGTTTTGAAAGAAAACCGTAAATCCTGCAGAGAGAGACGCACTGAGTGAAAGAAGACAAAAATGCTTACATTTTGATCTCTAACCCGTGTAAAGAAGGAGAAGTGTGAAGTCTGCGGGAATAAAAAGGGGTTTGTTTGCAAAAATAATAACACGAAAGTTAGAGTGACGTGATTGCACTCTAAGCTGGATGTTCTGTGGTCAAATCTTCAAAAATGATCAAACTTAAATTGCAGTTGAGTATAAACCGTCAAAAAAAATATCAAAATGCCAGTTCAGTCATGTAAAGTCCAACTTTCAGTGACCTATTTAAACTTTGAATGATGTTTTTTTCTGTGAAGTCTGCCTGAGCTACAGAGCTCCAAAGACTTGCTTTGCCAAAATCACATTCTTGTTCATGTTGAAATTTTTGCTTTTTGCTTTCCTTTTTTTAAATTCCTTTTGTTTTGTTTTCTGCAAATTATGCCCATGTCCTACAATGCACTGCCACCAAAGTCATAGCACACTAATCCCAGTTGAGTTGTGTGTTTTTATGTATTTTTTGGTCTGGGTTTTTCCAAAGCTGCAGGAAGCGTGGCGAATCAAAAAATGTGACAGAAACGGAGGAATGACAGACAAATAGTAATAAGGGAGTCGGTTGTATTACTGCGACAAAATGAGGAAAAGCAAATAAATGTTTAATGCAATTTGTTTAATATAATTGACAGGATTTCTGTGTCCAGGAGTTGGAACAGAAAAGGATCCTGATCCTCCAATTCTGACCTTCGCGCAGCTGCTTTGTGATTGTGATTTTATTATGCAGTTTAAAGCCCGATGTTGCAGAAAACACAGGTTGACCCTCATTTTGGCAGACAGGTATCAAAATGTTGAAGGTAACATCCCATTTCACTAATGTGCCACTGAAAGAGTTATCTTTGTGTTCGAATTATCTCCATTTTTGTGTCACAAAGCATCGCTCGCCCATAGATAAAGAAGCTTTCAGAAGCACTCGACATAAACACTGCTGTGGTTTTGGGGCTGTCTGCAAGGTCTGTAATTAAGATAGGCTTCGGGCCACACAAATCCCATCCTCTGACACGCTCTCTTTATTGGAAACATGGTGGTCAACACGTGTTTTTTGGCTGGGAAATCTGAAACAATAATTCACGCCTTTTTCGTTCTGCCTCCACGTGTTGCTTCAGCACGTGTGGCTGTTTAAATGTCTGCCTGTCTGAAGATTCGAGATCAATTAAACAGTCATTTTGCACCCAAGATCGTGATACAATAAAGCCATCTGCGGCCGAGTTTGAAAAATTGAAATAATAATCTAAAAAAAAAAAAAAAAATCAAAGCTATCTTGCAAGCGTGAAGCATAAAGGGTGAATGCAGCTTCACCTTTGGAGGAGAGAAACGGTTTTGTTTTACGGTTACAGGAACAAATGAAAGCTGTGCCTGTGAATTTTTGCTTTCCTTTCTTTGAAATCAACAATCGGCTATCTAGTCGCTCTGTGACATTTAAAGTTCAAAAAGAGCCCAGACAAAACTAATATAACGCGCTTGGTGTTTCAGCAATACTCTCTGCTTAGACTGAAAAAGAACCGTTCACTTTAGAGCAAACAAAAACTTTTTTGCTCACAAGTTCAAAATGTATTCTAAACTACAAAAAAAGGACCATTTGTACTCTTTTTGGTCTTAAGTTTCCCGTTCGCTCTCCTCTTCTACCAAGACGATGCTCTGATTTGAACTTCCTTTTAAGGTGAAATAAGTAGATGTAGTTTTAAAGGCTTAATTACTTTTTTAAGTAGTATCACAATCCCAATTAGAAACAAGAAATTCATCTCACATAAAGCATAAGATTTACGTTGCGTTTTTATCGCAAACAATGTGAACTCAAGATAGTGTATGATAGGTTTAACTGTGCTGACTGCAGTTTATGGTCATTTTCTTTTCTGTCAAAATGAAAGTTAATCTATGAATCATTTCATTTTCTGTACCATCTTTTTCTAGTTTAAGAAGGTAAAAATGCAATTCATAACTACTGCATATCGAACAAATAACATTTAAATGGACTTAAATTTATGCCGTTTTATACCCATATCAAATACATTGCATATATTTGACTATTATTGGTTCTTTGAATAAAATCAAAGTTAAAGTAGAGAGGCTTGAAAACAGACCGTGTGATTTTGTGGACTAAATAGTGGAGAGACAAACAAAACCAAACACACACAATAAATGAGTTTCAGCAGAATGACAGGACTGAGGCTGATATTAAAAAGAGATCATCTGACTCCACAATATAATGTCATTCGTAATACCTCGTGTGTGATAAATAATTCCTCCCACTTTGCATTGATAATTCCTCTCACGCTGTTTATACAGCTCGTGCAAAGTTCGCCACAGACTTGAGCCAATCTCCAAGCAACTGGAGATGAAATAGTGCTTGTGATAAAATAACTTGAAAATAACTACATGTACAGCACGTAAAAACACTTTTTTCTTCATTTCGACAGGTTTGCATTCACCACTTTACCTATTTGTTGCTGAAGAACAACAAATTCTCAACGTTCCCGAACTCTGATAATAACTTTGAGAAATAGTCGCAAAATTAGTCGTGATCCCCTTTAAATACGCTCATCAATTCGCCCTCAAAACACCTTCTACCTCAGGCACCACCTAATGATCTGCAACAAGAAGCCCAATCAGAGAACAGCATCAGTAAACAGACTGTCCTTGGACTGCTGGATGAGCAGATAGCTGCCTTTATGTCGATTTTATCAGGTGTCCATCTGCAAGCATCGATTCATTTGGGAGAATGTGGGCTCAGTAGGAATGGTTCAAAACGTATGGAGTTAGATATTAGGTGGGGAAGTCATTTCCCATCCGCACTTTTTATATTGAATTCTTTCTTCCGTTTCTTATTTCACAAAAGACTATGCATTAGTTCGAAATTCCATCAGTTTCAAAGTGCCATTAAGTTTAATAAGCGTGGCAAGGTTTTTAACGTCAGCCAGAGTGCCTCTGTTGAAGGCTGACAACAACCAACCTGAACAATGAGACGTTTTTCACATCAATTACCAAAGGCCCTGCGAACACAGCCATTTGCTCTCAACAGGGCAGCAATTATAACCAAATAAAGAAAATCATGTGTTTTTTCCTGTGGGAGCGCATCACATCAGGTTTAGTTTAGAGCACACACTGGGTTTAATCGAGTTAACAACATGTATGTTTTATCAAAAAAAAGGACAATCACACAGTTAGAAACTTGCCTCAGCTGCTTTTATCTACATTGACAACTCAGACCATGGAGCGTTTATGCTTTCCAAAAGTGCTGTCACTTTGTTCTTTCAGAGGACAATTTTCAAGTAAGTTTTTGCTCTAAGCTTAGCTATGGCTTAGTTATGGCTTTTAAGCTTAGGCATTTGTTTTCTAGTTTATACCAATAAAAATTACAATAAACTAACAGATAATATGCACATACACACAATCATAAAACCCTAATGACATGACGTTTTTTTTTATTAAAGTTAATCACTGTAGGTGCACTTTTTGCCAATTACAGTGGGCTGCAAGAGAATTTATATTGCTTTACAACCTGGGATTTAAACGGATTTTCACTTTGATCACATGTAATGAACCTACACAAAATCCTCCAGATAAATTAGGTTAAATTGGAGAAAGAGCTTGTTTGAAACCATTTTAAAACACATGAAACTAAAAAGCGGTGTGCGCGCATGTCTTTTCATCCCTTTTTGCTTTGAAGCCCCAATCATTACCTTCAGAAGCCACATATTTTTGGTAAATTAGATCCACCTGTGGACGATCTAAGTGTCAAATGATTATATTACACGTATGCACACACACACACACACACACACACACACATCTGCTCAGACAGCCCCCAGAATCAACAAGGGTACAACACCTCAAAGCAGTAAGAGCTCGCTCCAAGCAAGAAACCTCATGAAGACCGAGGAGCTCTCCACACAGGTCAGAGATAAAGTTGTGAAGTACAGATCAGGGTCGGGTTACACAAAAATATTCCAAGCCCTGATTCCCACAGAGCACCTTTAAATCCATTATTTATCTTAGCGAAGTGTGCGGACTCAAGATGCGGACGATGAGATAGAGACTAAACCAAAGACTAAACTTTAATAATAAGACAAAAGGCTGACGAGGCAGCACGCTAACTAATAAAACAAAAACCCAAGGAGTAGCTGAATGCGGCAGCCAAAGGGAACCAGAACAGAGCAGGGAACGCCTGGATCTGACAATGATGTAAGAAGGCTAAATACGCTGGGAGGGATGATTCCAGAGTGAAGGCAGGTGAGCTGATAAACAGATGTAGAGGTGTGAGTGAAGGGCTGAAAAACGAGGATGACTGAGCGAAATCTATGGCTGAGAACCAGAGAGCAGCAAAAGACAGAAACTAAATTACAAAATAATAACCCAAAAGCTACAACCATGACATTATTAGAAAATGGAAAGATTATGTCCCCACAGCAAACCTGCTAAGAGAGAGTTGTTCATCAAAACTCATGGACTGAACGAGAAGGACAGCAATCAGAGAAGCAAACCAAGGTAACCCTGATGGAGCTGGGCAGGTTTCCCACAGAGATGGTGGTATCTGTCCATAGGACCACTATGAGCTGCACATATCCGGTATTCACAGAAAATAGGTCATTGCTTTAACTCTCCCATGGCCTTCGGGTCAAATTGACTCAAAGTTACAAGGGCTTCTGTACCTCTCTTCGTCTTTCTCTCTTTTGTGGGCTTCAGGAGGGTTAAAGAAGAAATCAGGAAATACACGAAAAGGCAACTTGGAGACTGCCACAACATGTAGAAGAAGGTGTGGTCAGATGAGACTAAAATTGAAATTTTCTGTCATGAATGGCATCGCCATGTCTGGCATAAATCTGTCGCCTCCCACTTACTGTCTGCAACTGAACCCTTTTTTGGGTGGTAACTAGCTGAAACCATGGCAATGAACCCAGCTGACCTCCTTATAAACAGCCCTAACCTGAGACAGCCAAGTCAGCAATATTAATATCAGTTGTCCCAACACTCATCTAAACCCATGTGGCCCACACTGATGCACACGCCCCTCAAAAACACACACTGATAAATTGCATATGCAGCAACAGCATGGATGGTTCTATACGCTCCTATCCGTCCTCCATCCCCCCATCGTTCCTGCACCTGACCTTCAGTGTTATTAAGAAGCCTTCTCTATTCCTGACACTCTCGCGGTTCATCCCTGAAGAAAGCAATTCATCCATTTTCCAATAACTTACCACCCTAGGCAATTATGTCTGTTTCTCTGCCACCTCCCCGCTTCTCAATAAAGTGCTTATAAATGGGGAGGGCAAAGATGTGAATCAAGGAAGTGATTTTGAAAAAATTGCTGGGCGTGTGAGGAAATGAGACAGTGAGAGAGTCTGCCGCGGAGCAAGAGTGATGGTTGCGCTAAGAGATGTGTGAAGATAGCAAAAGTCATATTAAAAAAAAAGTAGAAAGTTCAAAGAGAGAATGATGGGTGGAAGAAGTTGTAGATCTGACATGACTAAAGAACAGCAGATGGGTTCAGTCAGGGCTGCAGCAATGCAAATAATTAGATCACAACATTTGTAATTGCTCTTGCTCATCAGTAATTAAACAGTCAAAGACAAATTGATTCATGAGCACATTTAATGACAAGTATCGACCGAAGTGCTGTAACTGTAAAAGACGATTTAACCTAATTATTAGCCAGGAGATACGAAACAGAAATTGCAATGTAAAGACCTGGCATTCCTTGAAGGAATGCATGTCGCCCACTGCCTTTCATGCCAGAGTTTTAGACTGAGATCATCTTCTGATGTGAAATGATGGAGTTGTAGCCGTGGATATCAGGTTGCAATATGTGAATTTGTTGTAAAACAAAAGAAATGTGATTTTGTTGTCAGATCACTGGCAGCACTGATACAGTTTTACTGCCCATAAATAAACACAAATTACAGTAAACTGAATAAAAATGATACCATATTTATGACTTCAAGTGATGTATGTTTACGCTCTCCACAAGCTGTAAATGCTTCAGCTAAATTCATTTTAAATTTTCTGCTCTTATATCCAACTTTAATCTACAATCATACAGATGAGATAAGTACTAAGCAGCATCCTGAACTTCTATTGCAGAAGTGTTATTATTATTAGAAATTTTTTGTGGGTTAAATAGTTTAAAATTATGAACCGACTCAAATCCATTACTTCACTTCTATGTGTATGCAATTTTATTGACACCTTTAGATAAATGTAGTGTATGATATTCAGAGTTTGTGACAAAGGTTTGATACATTCAGTCACCAGTCAGTTTTGTCAATTTGTGTCCGTTTTTGCGGGGTGGCTGTGGTTCCAGCAGTCGTCCTCCAATGAGACGGCTGGAAGTTTGATTACACCAGTCTGCTACATGTCGAAGTGTCCCTGGGCAAGACACTGAACCCCTAATTGCCTCTGATGTGTGCCCCATCAGTGTATGAATGTCATCTAAATCAATGATTAGCCTCTATAGAATGATTCATTCAGGTTAGCTTTATAGATTGCTGTATGAATGTGTGTGTGGATGGGTAAATGAGGGCACAGATTGTGTTGTAAAGCACTTTGAGTGGCCTGGTTGGATAGAAAGGCGCTATACAAGTACAGACCATTTACCGTTTTTGTTGATGTTGCGTTTTTTTTCAGCCGCCCTCCTATTTTATTCTAAAACCTCCAAAGAATAGTAAGTAATCAGAAGAAACATTTTACAAAACATGAGCAAATCAAGCACAGCCTCATGTTCTGTACAACAAGTTGCCGAGAGAGTCAGTCGAGGGTTTAAGTCAAGTTGCACAAGTCTTGCAGCTTGTTTAACCTTCTCTTCCGACAGCAGAAATACTTTCTTTACACCTCAGAGAGACTAATAAAAACACAACCCACGGCTGAGATATCACACCTGCCTACACCACACACAGGCAAGGAAAGTGACATGGAAAAAGCAAGAAGGAGAGAAGAACGAATGGCATTGGCGGCATTAAGTTTTGGAGCAGTAAAGGGGAAGAAAGTTTTCAAAAAGAATGAAGACTGCAAGAAAAAAGTTAGTTTTGTTGTCAATATTTCCTTTAACGAGCATCCAGTACAGGACAGAAGCCCAATTCTTCTAAAAGTTTACACTTTTTATTTCAATGCTGATGCATTTTATTAGCTGATAGATTAAAAAAAAACAATAATATTACATATTACACACGTACATACACTGAGATACACTGTCGGAACTAAAAAACAGGGAAAAATAAATGGCGAAATGAGCATTTTTTTAAAAAAAAACATTTTTCCAGCTTTTTATTACTGACTGCCTTTTTCTTACACATGCACATCTTTAATGCAGCCACCATGCTCTTATCCATTGATGCCAAAGTGCTTGGTGATTGCAGAAACGTTGCTGAGTTGATATTTTCGACACTCCGCGCGCCTGTCAGTCTTTTGCGTTGATGCATTCTCTTATTTTGTTCAGTGAAGTGTTTCATAGGCTCGTACACGTGCACTTAGAGCCTCTATATATACATTCGCTCTTCAAAACCACAAGAGTGAATGAGTAGTTATTGCAGCATCTTCTGAAGGATCTGCAGCTGCATGTGCTCGAAGCTCCTCAGAAGCTTCAATAAAAATGGATAAAAAAAGGAAGTGTGGGGAGGTACAAACACTGGACAAAGACAATCTCCTCTTATCACTATTAAATCTCACTCAAAATGAAGGAGAAATTGATCCTCCACATTCACATCACGAGGCTAGAAACGCAGATGTCATAATGGTTATCCTCGTTATGCAACAGCGTCCACCTTTCCAATTAAAGGCCAAGGATTCCTTTTAGAAAAGAATATTGCATTCAGACTAAGGAGCCGGTTACACAAAGCTGTTAATTGGTGAAATTGTAACATTTTTGTTGCAGTTCGACCGTTCATTTACATGACAACAGCGGCCAGATTCTTTGACACTGAAACTTTTTGAACCCGGATCTCAGAATGGAACTTTTCAAACCCCTCCATGCCACCATTTGCATTTCAAAGGAAGCTGCAGCATATGACATCACACATGCGCACCAAAGACGGCTGCAGTCATTATCTGGTCTGTGCATGCAGGAGTTACATCAACAACAATAATGATGACGGATAACAGAGTGCTGTTTATGTTACTCATCATTTTTCAACATGTAGCAGCAACCCATCCTCTCTGTAAGTCTAAACAAAAGTCAGTGTATTCAGCAGTTTCAGTGTAATTGCTTACATGCTTGAGAGACTGGTGTCTATGCACATGCAGGCGCCAACTAGTGGCCTGACATGGGAACTACAACGGGTTCATCGACGAAAGCAGCATTGTGTAAACTTGTAACTTTTTTCCAATCAACTTCTGACGATCTTTAACGTTTCCAGCAGACGGGCCTCATGGAAACAGGGCCTCTGGTCAACTTCTGTTGAGAAATGATGGAATTGAGGCCATTTTGGGCAAACCTTAGAAAAACTGATGAGCTCCGCGAGGATCGCTGAAGGCCGAAATATTAGGATGTATTTAAGATGCTAAAGTTTTTAAAGCACAGTCCATGCACGGCATTTTGCCAAGGGAATTATCCCAGACACGACTTGTGTCTCCGGTGTCAGGAGGGCACACAAAGCAGAAAAAGCGGATTCAGACGACCATACACCGATTTCAGCCAAGTAGACCTTAAAATGGTTACAGATATTAATTTATTGTGTGTGGTATTTTATTTTTGAGCTTGTGGCCCACAGAAAGAATAAACGTTCTCAAACATTCCTCATTTTATCGAACCAAGGATGTCAGCTGAGAAGCTAGGGCAGTTGTGTTTTGTAAACTCAATTTTCTATCAATTGTAACAATACTGTAGCCCAGTGTATTATGTTCTCAGCCATTAAAACACTGTAGCCTATGGGTTGTTTTTTACAGCAGAGGACAGAATATTCCACCAAGTGTTTTCATTTATATTACCTTAAAATCAAGATTAGTTACCCCTGTAACCCCTCCAAACATTAGTAAAAAACACATAAGACTTGAGCTGTATTTTATAGAAGATCTGGTAAATGAAGAGTATATTTCTCAGTAAATGGAGGAGGTGGCTGTGAAGGAGTGAATATTGGACTTACATTTATCAGGAAGACAGAAAAATAGCAATCTAGATGAATGCTAATGTTGCTAAAATGCCCTAAAGACCTCAAGGTAATGATGTCAAATTGTGTTTACAATTTGTTCTGCTGCCCCTGTTTGGCTCAGAATATCAGTCAGTTCAGCTAAGGGAGGACGATAAATAATGTATGACTTTTTTTCCCCTTTTTTTATAGTTATAAGTATAACAAAATAGAACTGATAAAACAACAAAAGGTCAACAGAATACAAATGCAATTGTATCTATAAACAGCCTGAGACCTCTGGTAGCAAAATCATATAGAGCACCAGTTGACAATTGCATTTGTTTTGTTTTGTTTTTTGTTTTTGCTTTTTTTTTAGTTTTCTTGTGTTGTCCCTTGAGAAGGAATACTCAGTTGTACTGAATTGATCCAACATTATTCTGTCCACTGTATATTCCTGTTTCAGATTTAGCGCATCATATAATCAAAGCTTCTTGTTGTCAGACAAAGCCTTTGATGATCCACCACCGATGATAGAAATGCATGAGAAGCAAACCAAACCAGGGATTTCGATGGCAATAAATAACAAAATACATTTCACCTGAGAAAAAAAATAAATAAATAAAATAAAAATCAGGTTAATAAATGTGTTGGACTTTTGCCCCACCCATTAGCATTTATTTCAAAATTAGAAACTTGACAATAAAGACCAAAACTCCAAACAGACAGACATTGAACAACATATAAAAAGTTGTGCCTTTTGTTATCCATAATGCAGCCATTTTAAGCCCTGTTCACCTCATTAGTGCAGGCGATGAGAGGGAAAACACAAAGTATTTGTATTAGTTTATACATCATTATTCAATTGTTTTCCACTTTGGTCTGGGAAACACTCGTGAGAAAGAGGATTATGAGAGAGTCTGGAAAAGTAATGTGTGCCAGCTGATATCTGGGGAATTCCTGAATAAATTAAGCCCACATAGTTACACACACAGACTAAGATAGATGTGTACACAAGCAAGCACGCTCACGATCAAGTAGACAAATGGCTGACCCGGAGTGTTCCCACGACATCTGTTACTACAGCATCCAGTTGGTTGAGTGGAAAAGGCACAATGATCCAAACTTGAACAGAAGAATGACACACACAAACATAATCAGCTTCCAAGAAAAATAGTTGAGCGAGTACATAGGAGAGGTTTTAGCGAAACTGCTGATTTTCTTTTTTGATTTATTAGCAGGAAGTTAGGAGTAGCTTTAATGTTGAAATGCTATGGATTGCAAAGTCTTTTTATCTTACTGAACAACCAAGTTTGTAATTTAATACACCACAGTGAACTTCTCAATATTTTTTGCCCACTCTTGAGTCCAATTAAAAGAACAAAACCAGCCTCCCAACCAAGTTTACAACATTCAGCTTTAAGCCAATTTAAATAGATTTTCCATTAAACTGCAGGTACAAATATCCATCCATCTATTGTTTTTACTTGCTGGTTTACGTTAAGGGTCACAGAAAGCTGTTGCCTATTTCCAGCAGTCATCGGACGACAGGGTGTTACACATGGACGAGTCACCGGTTCATCACAGGGTCATATAGAGATCAACAAGACAGACAACCATTCACACACACACACACACACACACACACACACACACAGACTCACACTCAAGGCCAGTTTAGAGTTGCCAGTCACTCTAAAATGCATGTTCTTGGACCAAAACTACAACAGGTGTTTCATTCGTCACCTTCCCAAATGTCAAAAAAATTTGATGGATTTTGTCAGTTAAGCTAGCGTGAAAATTCCAACCGAAAGTCCAGCGACCGACTGTACAGTGAAACCTTTCGAAGAGGAGCACCCGAAGTACAAACCTTCAATATTACAGTCCATTGGCTTCACACTGAAAAAGCAAGAACTTTTCCCAGGAGCCTTCCTGACTATTTTTAATTACAAAAAGCAGGCAGACAGAGAGGTGCCGAAAAGACAACAAGCCTGCATGTGTGTTTGAGGTATAGACTTGGAAATCATGAGATCATTTTATGATTCAGTGAAATTTGCTCTTGATGAACAAATATAGTGATAGTGAATTGATTTGGTTATCAGGAGATTCTCAACACCCAGAACTCTAATGAGGAGGAAATAATTGAGCCAAACACAGTGCGTGCAGCCAGTTTGGAGACAGAGTTTGATGTGGTAAGTATAAATGAGAACCATGCTGCAAAATGACTCGCAATGCACACAGACTGCAGTGCAGGAAAAGTGAAAAAACGCATCCAAAAAGACACCATTTAGTAATCCGACTAACTAAAATTGCATATAATCTTTCTAATATACCTTTAAATTGAAGTACATCTTCAGGAATTACCCCTTTTTATTCTAATCCGAATAGTTTCCTTTGAAAGTGACCGTTTTTCTCTGCTGGTTGTAGAAGTGCTGGGAAACACCTTGAAGACTGTGACATCATTGTAAAGCTTTGAATGTGGGGCTCGATTTCCCAATGAGATTATTACAAACCGGTACTCTCGTCAACAAAACTTGCTTCTTCTTCTGTTTCCATATTCGCTGATAAACGATGTGACCATACCATTTTCTGTGTCCTACAGCAGTCTGCCGCCGCTGGCCGCGGCTCCTTCTACGTCACCAAACAAGGAGATAACACCTCCCACACAATCACCCCACTTCGGGATCATTAACTTTTTTAATCAGACAAATGGGCCACTGGAATGTTTTATGGAAGTGTCTAACTAAAGGAAAAACATGAAAACTCATTATTATTTTGTGCTTCACCTTTAATTGGAAAGACGGCTGCTGTTGCACAATGAAGACAATCATCATGACGTCTGTGTTTCTAGCCTTGTGATGCGCAGGCCCCACGTCATGAATATGCTGCCACTACACTCCCCCACACTCCAGCAGGACCCTGATACCCTGCCACTACAATGATGAACTATTTCAACCTTACTTTGCAAGTTTTGTGCACGTTCAAAAGCCTCCACAACCTATCAGCATCTATCTTGACCTATCACTTGTACTGCAGAGCCCTCCGTGTTCCTAATACACACCTTAAGACCTTGCAGCACCTTGCTCAAATCATCCACATTCTATTAGAGTTTTTATGTCATTGTGTTTAAAGCCTTAAAGCAGAAATGAAAAGTGTTTTGAAGCCAACATCAGTTGAAAGAAAATCATAAAATATGCTTGTAAAATAATTTGTTTTTTAAATGATCCTTTTTTTTTTAATAAAAAAAATATAGAAAAAAAACACTCAGGTGATTTTGGCTTTTTCCATGGCCCCCCTGATGTGTGACATCCACAGAGCTGTTGAGGTTCACAAGCATTTGACAATTCAACAGTGAGTGGATGAATACTGGTACAATATAGTTCAGTGGGTTGCAATTAATTGTTCAAACCAACAAGAAAATACCACTGGTGTTTAGTTCTTTGGCTTCCCAAAAGAAAAAAAAACCTTTGTCATATTTGGATCCATAAACTCCAATGTGGGAATTACTATCAGAACTCTGGTTCGGATCACTTCAAAAGGGAGCACCGCTCCGACCATCTTAAATGCGGAGGACTGGCTTCACGCCAAAGAAACAGGACCTTTACCCTGGAGCAGTTCCAACTATTTTTAATTTTAAAAGAGGAGGACATCGCCACAGAGAAGGAAAGGAGAAACAGGAGCTTACTTCAAAAGTGGCGTGAAAGCGTGCTGTTATTAAAAGGTACGAGCTGCTTACAGGCCGACATCCTTAGATCAGTTTGAGATTCAGAGCAGTTTGTTATCGATGAAAAAATATAAACAATCCATGTGTGATTAAACAAATGTCATAGTCTGAAACTGCTGTTGATTAATTTACTCTGGTGTAAGAGCGCATGAACGATACCCTGAAGCGCTCATGTTTTTGACAAGTTAGCATCTAGTTAGCTTTGAATTAGCATCCAGTTAGCTTCAAGTTAGCAACATTAGCTCTCTCCTGCCGTCTTTATGTTGATTTGCAGTGTCACGTGCTGATGTAATGACAGTGATCTGGGGGTAATCGGTTCTCACCATTCCACGTTCCCAACTTGATCATTATGCGCATATTTTTGTCGGCCATGATGATCCTCATGATCATCAGAATCCAAATCTAAACAGTTTTCTCTTAATTCCAGAGATCCAGCCATCGGTTCAGGTTCATACTGGTATGGTTGTATAGCCTTTACTCCTGCAAAGTTTTCCAGTATTTAGTCATATTCAATAAAAGCATTTTCTTCCATTTCCACTAATATAAAATAGGTCAGTAACCATGTTCTTGGTTGTTGAGCACTCTTTTAGGGGCCAGCCAGGGCACAGCACACGTCACGAACCCTGGATGGCAACTTTGGCATTTATTGACTGAAATGCTAAAATCAAGTTATTTAAGTTGTAGGTCAGAGAAATGGGTCCATGGAATTTTTTTTTGTGGAAGTGTGTCACTAAATGACATTTATGTAATGTGAAAGATTCAGAAAGAAATCGGGCACGAGGGAAAAATGTTGTTTGGACACAATCCTCTCCCTCATACAGCACATTATTAAAAATAAACAACATTTGGTCATCAGAAGAAAAAATAATGGGCCAAAAAATATAATAAAACACTTCTCAAAAACACTGGCAGCAAACCAGTTTTGAACACAGCGTGCTTAAAAACAAGACGAAACCCCACCATGCAAAGAAAAATTATTTTCAAATAAAACCAAAAAGTTTTCTTTTCCTCTGAACTTGATTAAAATGAACTAGAGGGAAGTGGAAAGTGTCCAAAATTTCTAATGCAGTTTAAAGCCACAAATGCAGCTTCTTCGAGGATAATGAGAAGACCATTCAGCTTCTTACACTGTACAAAAACCACCAACTGTGATGGTTTGAGACCCTATTAGCACACATGGCTATTATTGACATGCAGTTATTTGTCATATTTTTGTGAATCTCTTTGCCTTAGTCTGGTTTTGTTCTGTTTCATTCTTTCCTTTCAGGGACAAACTCGCTGTCGTTTCCTCGACTACAAGGTCTGTGCAATGTACATTTTCTCTTCTGTACTATATTTCTGTGGATGACTGTTCTCTTTGCTCTTTTAAACAGATGGATGACAAACCAGTAGATCAGTAGTCTGTAGTTAAAACTGCAGTCCCCTGGGTGGAACAATGTGGTGCAACTGCACCAAAAATGGCTTCAGGTCAATTCATCCCTGCACCAAATTGTACTTTTGCAGTTTTGGTCCATTTGTACATGTATTCTATGGGTACAAAAGAAAGTCATCTGTCACCGCCAGTCATTTTGTACCCACCAAATCATACCCAGCTCGCCTACTTTGAACCCACCTTGTCACTTTTTTTCCATTCACCTTAGCACCTGATCCAATGTTGCTATTTATTCCACTGGAGTGCACTTCCAAAATGAGGATAAGCAGATTTGGAACAGTTTTATTATTAGTATTAGTATTATTATTTTGGCATGGTTAGTTCTGGGAGTTTGTAGCAGTAGCCCCAGATGTTTCCTGAATAGCCCCAGATCTCAAAACAGAAAAAAAAAAGGAGAAAATGAATATGTTTGCCTAAAAACTCAAGGGAGCACACTTTGTATTTGATATAAGCAGCATCTGCTTCAATAAACCTCAATCAAGCGTCCGTGCCTAGGTGTAAATTACACATCGCAACTGAGACATTACCTGTGCCCCATGTAGATGATTTAATGTACCAGAGGATACTGTTAAAATGTCTGCTTTATTACTGTCATGAAAGTTGTATAATTTTTATGTTTTTTATTTTTGCAATGTCTGTCATGTTGACTATGGTCACTGTGCAAAAGAGAAACTAAACTAAAAATTTTTAAAAGTCTGTTGGTAGATGTTTCTGCACACATCACGTCAAAGCTTTCTGAGTTTTTTTAACCCAGAAATACCAGAACATGCCTTTTTTTCTGGAATATGGTGGATTTCCAGAAGTGAACAAGAATTTCACGTATAGGAAATATTTTTTTATGCAGTGAAACTACAAAAGTACATCAGTACATCCGCATGATATGAAAATCAGTTAAGGCCTTCATCACAAAGACTAAAGTTAGACTACATTTCTGAAAGCTGAAGCAGGGAGAACCATCCACCATCACTACAAGCCACACAGCTTGGATTCCTATTAACAGAATTTGTGAGTCTGAAACCATTTTTTTTAGTAGGCAGTTGTAATGATCTGTATTACTATCTTAATTTTTGCCCATCACCAAAAGGCAAAATGAAGCCAATAAAGGTTTTCTCCTGTGCCTGTGTTTGTGTGTATATAGGGGTGGAGATTTTCATGAAACTCGCAAAGTGATCACAGATGGACATCTATGACTGAGTAACCTTTGAGTCAACCTAATTTAAGATGGCCACCACATCTAATTGACCTCAGCAAACATTAAAATGGCTATAACTCAGTCAGCTTTGCCGATATTGACCTAAAATTAGGTGTGGATGAGCTGAGAGTCATCCCCAACTTACTCTCTGAGCCGTAACCGATCGTGTAAAATCTTTGCTTAAAACTTAATCACTGAATTTACATCTACAACTGATTATTTTTTGGAGTTAATCCAGTTCAAGATAGCTGCCACACCTAATCGACATTAGCCAACACAAAAATGGCTAGAACTCAGTTTTAGAGACATTGATCTAAAATTTGATGTGGCAGTAGCTGTGAGTCATTCACAATACATACTCTCAGTGCTAATAGATCATCCTTGATCTCATTAGGCATGAGATCATAAAATATTTTTAAAGTTTGGACAAAATGGCTATACACAACTCCATCATTTCTCAGCCTATGTTAATCTAACTTTAAAACTCTGGCATGAAAATCAGTGGGCAATATGCATTTCTTCGAAGAAATGCTAGGCCTTTTCGTTTTTAGGCAGCAGTCATCTTAACAGGAGCAAGATAAAGTGCTCCTGGTGTTCGTGTGCTGGCTAACAGTATATGAATGAATATCAGCAGCCACCCTCATCTGTTTCAGAACCAGCCTCCTGACAGCAAACTTATCTTTCACTTATTTTTCAGAAAAACTGTGCTAGTCTCTCAGTTTCCTGTCAACAACCTGAACACATATATGGTTATTTGGTTTACTGTCTGAGTTTAAAGATTTCAACCAAAGCCTTATTTTTTTTTATCTGTTCCTCGGTGATAAATGCAAGTCAAAGGGGGGCTCCAAAGCACTTTGACAGATCATGATGTACCAAACACTCCAGATTTGCAACACTTTTTCTCTTCTTCTATTTACTGCTGCATCATTTTGCATAGCACATCATCCTGCTTATTGTTAATATTTTGAAAACTCTGTTCAAATTGTATAGCTGACCAGTTACAGTGGTACTTCATCTGAAAATGAAAGCACAATTACAGTTTTTAGCAACATGAAAACACCCTGTTTTAGGAAAGGAACATGCTCAGTAAAAGTCTGCTTCTATAGGCTGCTTCTTCTGAACAGGAGAACAAACTTGCTGCACTCTGCACAACAATTAGAACTTGTCTGGATCGCTCTTTCAGTGTGAAGGCAATCAGAATGGTGCTGCACTCTAAATATTTATCAGATAGATTTTTCCTTGCTATGTTGTGCATCCTAGAAATGCTCTCTTGGGCCCATATCATAGTCTATATGCCCAACATGGCACAACCCTCTAAGACCGAGTCAGGATACAGCTACACACTAAAAGATCATGGCACTGTACCATCAAAGGCATCATGTTTGCAGGTTGATTCCATTACCTTGTCATGGTCAGTCGTAGGCTAAGCATGAGGCCTGTGTGGTCAGTCCTGCTTCAATTTCTCTATTACCCAAGTCACACTGGTGTACACAGGCTCCGCATCATGGCTACACTGCCACCGTACTCACCAGCTCTCCACCTAAGACCCTGATAATATGCTGCCACAACAAAAATAAATCACCATAACCTCACTGTGCAAGTTTTGTGCATGCCTTAAAACCATCATGAACCTATCACACTCTCATTTGGAGCCTGCTACATTCTTAATATGTACCTGAAGACCTTATCAAAACCTTGCAAATGCCATCCCTGGGCTGGCTCATTGTTTACAGGGTAGTTCTCTCATGATTAGTATATTTTAACAGGATGCAGAGTGCAGACTGGGACAACTGGCTAAATCAAAACGCAAGCTTCATTAACTTAAAAAAAAAAAACCTGTTGATGCAACAAAACCAAAGTAAACGCAACAAGGAGGAACTTACAGAAAGGCAGGGAGTACAAAGCCAACATAAATTAACAGGGAGCAGGTGCCCAAATGCACAGACAACAAAACAGTAGGCTCTCATAAATGGGTAAATAAAACAAGTATTATATATGTGCTGGGAGGGATAAATACTGAGTGACTGCAGCTGGGCCGATGAGCAAATATGGAACAGGTGAGCATTGAGCTGAGAAAAACAAGGGTAGATAAAAAGAAATCTCATAAAATCTAAGAAACAATGAAATGTCGTAACAAAAAAAAAATGACTATATGTGACAAAATAAAGAACAACGAACAAAGAAGACACGCAGGAAAAACTACGAAAACACCATAAAGAACCCACAATCCTAAACAGGTTGGCGGTTCGTTACAGAGCCAAAGGACATTTAGTAAAATTTAATTTCTCTTTTCCACCTGTTTACACTTTACCACTTTGACATGTTAGAATATCTGTGGCAAAGAAGAAAAGAGACAAGTCTCTCTTTTCATTAATTTGTTAACAGTTGGGAAATATTGAGCATCACATACTCTAAATTGACCCTATTGACTCAGGTTGTTTGTCTCCATGTGGCCCAGGCAGATTATCCAGAGTGTTACTCTTGCCCGTTGGCCGCTGAAGGTAGACACCAACCCCCCCACAAACCCTGAACAGGATAAGGTACGTATAGAACATGGATGGATAGAGTAAGGCAACAAAAAACATGTGCACTGCTTTGACTGATTGGCTTTATTTTGGCGTCGTATTGGTGCCACTGAATATTTAGTTACATACGTTCAAAGGCTACTTGTTTTGCTGGTAAACCTGAACGCTGTGAGGTCTAACACTAAATTGGCTGTGGCGAAAGTTGTGTTGCTATAATGTGCTTTTTTTCCCTCCAGTTTGTCAGCTATTAAACATCCTTTTTATGGCTTCAGCCTCAGTAAAGGCAACCCGTTGTCTCATGATTATCATAGAAACTGTTTAATAAACTGCTCTTTGCCTTCACTTTTGCAGCCCCCCCACCAGCAGTGCCACCAGCTCTCCCAGTTTCCCACAGTGTTTGACTCTAAAAGCTGTAAATATGCATGTTTTTATGAAGATGCGGAATTGTAAAAACATCGCCATGTGCCGTTGCAAGTGATTCCTTCTAAACACACCTCAGGTGCTTCTCGCTTTGACAAAGAGTCGGAGCTACAGGATGGCTTCAATCATCCTATTATTTCTGGCTGAAATTTAGCAAAGCCGGTATTTCTGTGAATGGACTAAAAGGGAAATCAATTTTGCATTGTACGTGTAACTCCAAGCAGCCTAATGAGTGTTTGTACCACAAACAATTCTCTTGCAGATGAAAAGCAACCAACATATCGACGGAAGAAAGAAAAATAAAAGCGGCAAAAAAGCAGAAATGAAACACATCAAACTTTGCTTTTTTTTTCTTGCAGTTGGTCATTGCTTTTTGCTGCCTAATGCTCCCGACTGGTAAAACTAGCATATACTTATACAGACTACAAACATTAGCATTAAAAAGCAGCGTCTGATGCATACACCGTATGCTTGTCATTGGCAGGGATGGTCAACAAAGTCCTTCCCAGCTCTGTCACCGTGGTAATTGTTTTTATTATATTTTTTTTCTTCCAAGTCTTTGGAAATAGATTAGAACAAACTGGTGACAGACTGTAGGCGGATAATGCTTGTCACAACGAAGCAGTTTTGTTTTCACCCACATTAGTCACACGGGAGAGCAACATGTTTGAGTCAAAACACAAATGGGAATACATGAAGTTTAGCCAGGCTTGGAATGTGGATAAAGCCGAGCATGTTTTATACATGTGCAGATTCGTTATTTCCTAAAAGGATCACTTCTGTTTCGCGAAACCTTGAAAAACACAGCGAGGTAATTGCGGTATCATTAGAAAAGTGGGCCACAATTCAGTTAATGAAGTAATACTCCAGCGCTACAGCTTTCTTTTCAAGTTCGTCTAACTTTAGAAGCTGTTCATGAATACAAATCAAGACTTAACCACTTGGAAAAAAAGCAGACCTGTTTTGAAATTTCTCAGTAAACGGATGTTTTTTTAAAGACTTTGTGAACTCGGTGGTTCTGGGGTTGATGGTTATAAAAGATGTGGTTGGAAACTGGAGACTAGGAGGCAGGATGAAGAGTTGTACGCAGACACGGCATCTTGTTGTTCGCGCATGAAGGGAAAACTTTAAAAGAAAAGTTCGACAACTTGAACGACCTCAGATTGAAGATGCAGAGTCTATGTTAGACAGGACTGAGGAGCTTACAGCTAGCCTGAATGCAGCTAAGACTAAAGTGGACTCCTGCCATCTTAAAACAACTCCAGTCCCCAAAATTTCATAGCAGTTTGCATTAACGTGGTTTTATGACCTGCCATAATTTTGTATCACCGAGTTATTTACATATATTTCATGGTTATTTACAAGTTCAAAGAGCGTCAGCAGTAGTGACATGTAGCAATTTTGAGGCATCCAGAGGTCACATCCTGCAGGAATTTCAAAATATTTCAGCCGAAATAACTGTGTAATAGGAAACTGGTGGCACTGTAAAGGTTGAAATACTTGTGTTTGCAGAAACTAATGTGAAACTTTTGAGGCTGAAGGTGTTTTAATATGACAGCAGTCCACTTTGGTCTTTGCATTTAGCTCAACAGTCGTGTCCTGTTAAAAATAAAATATATTTCTCTAAACTAAGGTCATTTAAAATGCTATCAACAATTGAAATTCTAAGAGTGTGAATGATATAGTACCATTTTCTTTTCATTTCTTTTCCTGTCATCTTATCATTTCTGCATACTTTGTAATATTTTGGCCTTTTATGTCTCAAAACGTTCAACTCATTCAGAAAATGGGTGCTATGACTTTTGTTTTTCGTCATTTTCATACTTTTCAAAATATTTAACTTTAGTAACAAATATCTTTCCCATAAAAAAATACAATGAGACCTGCATATGATATCTGCTTCAGCATATTTTTTGTCTTTTGCTACTTGCAAATTTTAGCTACCATTCTGCTGGTTTAAACTTTCAGCAGCCCTTTTTGCCACTGTTACTTCTCACTAGCACTTTGATGCAAATAGCTGGTTTTTTTGATGCATTTTAGCTTTCAGCTAGTTTAACTATTTTTAGCTTTCACTTAGCTTTTTGTTACTTTTAGCTAGTCGTTTGCTACTTTTAGCTTCTAGCTAGCCTTTTTATTCTTTAAACTTGCTTTTGGTAATTTTAGCTTCTAGCTACTATTTTGCTACTTTTAACTCTTCGATACGCTTTTGCAACTTTCTGCTTTGAGCAAGTGTTTTACTACTTTTAACTAGCATTTTGCTCCTTTTACCTAGCGTGCTTTTTCGTTTAGATTTAACAACTCAGATCGGATTATCTATAAATTTCAACAAAATCCCTCAGCATTTACACTGCATTTTTGCAGAAAATGTAATTCCTCTCATTGTTTCAACCTTTTTGCACAGAAGCCTACTTCAAAATGCCCAAACGTTGCCTTTACTGGCGCAGCTTATGACGGCGCACATATAAACAATCGCACACATGTGGGGGCACACATTGTGCTCCTCAGGAGCCGGCCCTTTTGTGACATTTGGAAAGGCCAGGAGCTGCATCACTCACACACTCATATACACACAGCTTTGACCTCCACATCATGAGGTGTCAGCACAGCCCCCCCACCCCCCACGTTCGCAAGTTCAATACTCAGATTAACATCAGGAATAAGGATTAGCTCGCCCCTGCAGGGTTTGGACAGCGCTCACTCGTTTCACCTGGCTGTCCTACAGCCCTCAGGGGACACCCACACAACAACACACCACACTAACACATAAATCCATGAGGTTTTAACACACAATGTGTATGTGGCATAAGCAGAGTTAGAGTTACGGTTTGAATATGGAATATTCATTTATATAAATATAAATGAAATACCATCTTTGAATGGATATCGCCCACTATCCTGCATGCCAAAGTTTGAAACACATGGAATCTTAGTTTACTTATCTTACTTAGAGTATGTGTTAGGAATGACTCTCACCTACCACCATTAACAAATGGGGCTGCGTGGAGTACCTTTGAGCAGTCAGTATCTTACCTGCAATACAGAGTTGTCAGTGTGATCTTGGTTCAGAGAATCTGAGAGAAAAGCTCATAAGAGAATCAAGCTAACCAAATTTGCTATAAAATAAATGAATGTATCCTGCTCCAGATTATTAAAATCATCATAAAGTCTGTAAAAATGAGTGGTATCAAAAATAAAATGACTTGTCTTTTTCTGCGGAGTTGGTTGAGAAAATAGCAACAACATAAACAACTGTTTCATATAAAAGTAACAAGGTGTAAAATATTTAATAGAATATCTGTTTGGACGCTAAGTTGTGAAGTTTAAAGCAGCATTTTTAGATCTTCTGGAGTCAAGTGCTGTGGAAAAATTATGAATATTTTAAAATGGCACCTTTTGAATCGCCTCGGTTTGGAGAAGTACAGTTTAGTTCTGAGTTGACTGACAAGCTAACAGCTGGTCCAAAGTTGATTGTTGTCATCTTAAATCAACTCCACTCTTTTATATATATATTTTTTATTGCTCCATTACATTACATTATACAGTACATTCCATGTTATTTAAAGAGGATTTAATGGTGGTTTGTGTTAGCAGAAGCTAGCTGTAGTCTACCACTTCCTGTTTAGCCTGAATCTCATCTGGCAGGAATACCATAATGTTTCTACCAGATCTTTGCCCTGCTTTAGCTATTCATTGGCTCATCAATCCAGTAAAAAATGAAACTACTTTTCCAAACAGAGGTCAATCAGAGAGCTATCTACAGCAGATAATTGTTCATAATTGCTTCCCAGAATCCCTGTGAAGTAAGATTCTGACTGCTCACAAGTAGTCCACACAACAACTATCTCTAACTTTATTATCACTCGGCTTTCATGTGACCATGTGATTGTGCGTATGTTCATGCGTCTGTTAGCAAAGTATCTCACAAACCACCGGACGGATTTTTAAGAAATTCTCAGAAAGTAATCATTGGATGTACATCTGCAACTGATTAACCTCTGGCGTCAACCCAATTCAAGATGGCCAACACTGCTAACTGGTCGTAGCTGACACATAAAAGGCTATAACTCAGTTATGTTTACAGATACTGAGCTTAAGTTTAGAGTGGTAGTAGCTGAGGGTCATCTCAAACACATATTTTAAGCACTAACAGATTGAGCTAGACCACGTTTAAAACTTTGACATGTCAGCTGCAGTATGCATTTGTACCAGGAGTGCTTCTTTCATATATGGAGTACTGAACAGTGATGGCCTCACCATTAAAACCCTAAAACTCTCCTCCGTCCTCGACTGCCTGTGCAGTTTCTTAGGTCTCACGAGCCACCTCACAGCAAGTGAACTTGTTTAGTATCACTGAGAGGAATCTCTTCCGACTCTCAGATTGTCAGATTTAGCGATGGATAGTTGACTTGACCGATGCACTTCTCTGTCACAGTCAGATCATTGATTTTTTTTTCCCTCTCCCTCTCTCTAATGCGGGGTTTGAAGAAAGGGCAAACTAAAAAGTGTGTGTACTAAGCCACAGACTCCTCGACCAGTTAGGAGGATGACAGCGAGTCAGACCTTTATGTTTCCTGCATTACACATGCTTTGTCCCATGATCGCTCCTGTTTATTTTTAACAAGGAAATCTGGATGCCTCTGCAGCCATGGTGCGCTTTTCATTCCGAAAGGTTAGCAGATGAGCCGCGGCTCGGAGACGAAGATCAACACAGCAGGTTCGGCTGTTTTTATCTCATCTGCCTGTCTGAGAGGCTGCAGCTCCTCTGCTTGGATGAGTCACTCGCTGGGCCGCAGCAGCCAATGATGCTTTTCTACTGCCACACTGTGGCGGCTCGAATCGCAACATGAGGTTGCGTAACCTTACCCACTTGGGGAAGAAAACAATGAAGGCCGTTAACAGTGATACTGCTTACCTTTCTGAGAGGAGGTAAAAGGTTTTCTCAGAGGTGGAAATGTTAAATAAGGGTTTAAAATTGGCAGCATTTTTTTTTCTTCACATGAATGTTTAATTAAAAAAATATAACTTAGATTTTATATTTTGAGTCCTTCATCTGTAAAAAAAAAAAAATCAGCAAAACCATGTGAAGATTTTATTTCCTGTGCCAAGGAGCTTATGTTTTCGGTAGCGTTTGTTTGTTTGTGCGCAGGATTACTCAAACAGTTATGAACGGATTTACATGCATTTTTCAGCAAATGTCAAACATGGTAGAAGGAACAAATGACTCGAATTTGGCGCCGAGCCGCTCAAATGTCAAGGTCGAAGGTCAAGGTCGCGAGTGATCCTGAAACGTAGAGACGTCAACCTGCACAGCTGGACACCTCCTGGGTCGAGGATGATGCCTATTGATTTCAAGGTCACGGGGTCAAAGATCAAAGGTCTTTGTTAAAACCTTGTCTCTGCTCCAGCGGATGACCCCTTATGTTACCTCCGTCGAGGTAACACAGGAGTTACCTTTTCTACGTGATTGTTGGGGTTGTCACAAAAAACAATGGATTAAATGTTGGTGGTGATCCAGAACAGAGTGATCTGTATCGCGCTATTTTGTATTGACGCTATGGCCTTGGCGGAGGTTTGCGCTCCCCGAGAGCTTCTAGTTATTATGAGGTTTACTTTTTAGTTCCTCCTGAAGTAAATACAAATGTCATAACATTTAGCAGTAATTTCCCATGCCTCCACTATTAGAAGAACTTGTATCGCTGGGACCACTGCCATGTACCAAGCAGCCAAGTCTGCAACAAAATGATTTTCTAGGTGTAAGGAAAACTAAACTTGCGACCACCAAGCAGCAGTACGAACCAACACCTTTGAAAAGAAGCTGAACAATAACTGGAAGCCTAATTGCAGACTCCGTTGTTGTCTTCTCAGGTTAGTGTTTGTCACTTCTTACAGCCAGGTTATGGAAAACCTTCAGAAAATGAGTAATGATGATAAAATGTGCATTTACTTTGTAATGCTTGTCTCCTCTGGGGCAACGCCTCAACATCTGCACACATAAACAGGAACAAAAGCTGCAGAAAAAGCATCTAGCTTGATGACAGGTTTTGTTTTTTACTCCTGACTCTCGTGGCGGCACCGACAGAACATTTTGGTATCAAACTGCAATGAGCAAAGTGCAGTTTTATTTATTTATTGGCTTCCAGTAAACATAGCTTAGTTCAAGGCTCATCAACAAAATTTGCTTAAATGAATTGAATAAATTTTTCCTATTTGAGAAAGTGGATGGCCCTCCCTTGACCTGTAGATTAGCTTTCTTTCTGGTAAATATGACTGGTTTGTCTTATTTAGTTTAATTTCTGCTGCTACAAATGGATGCCATTGATTTACTGTAACTTTCTAAGGTGTTAGACAGTGTTCCAAATTTTCTTTTTAGTTTGTTGGGAATTTCCTAGTATATCTCTGTACATAAACTGTGAATTAAATCTTTAAAAAATATGATAAATGCTACATTTCAACAAAACCAAAAAGACAGTTTTAAGTTAAACAATGGGAAAAACTGGAGGAAAGCAGCCGATTGTTTTAAGACAGGGTTTGTTTTTCTCCTGACAGTAGCTGTGATGAGCACACACATGTGAAATTAATTTCTGCAGTTAAGACATCTGCAGCTGAAGCCTGACTACAAAACAGCAGAAAATTCAGCAATAACAGTCAGGATTGGTAAGAAACTGTAAGATCTTGGAGTCCGAATAACTTCATCTGAGAGGGAAACTGCTCAAAACTGATTACAGTGTCAGACTGCATTTTATTTATCAATACTTTAATACTTTGTGGCCCTAAAGGTTTGACCTTGCAAGCCAGACAAGGCCCACAAACCTGCAGTTGATGGTTACTGGTTTATATTGTGAGAGCTTATGTGCCAGCCTCCAATGAGTCCTTTGCCAAACTCAAATAAAATACCTTGTTGTTCCTAAACCAAACAAGCAGCGGGTCCAAATAGACCTACTTATAGTACCGAAACAGTAAACAAAAAGCAAAGAAGTACAAACCAATATCAATTTCTAAGGCTAAAGCAAGGGAATATGTTCGAAAGAAAAATGGTTTCAAACTAACAACAACAACAAAAAGAAAATCTAGCTCTTTAAACACTGAATACCCAAACTGTCCTTCAACTCATTTCATCAACATCCATGTTGTTTTTGCTCAGAGCGTGAAATATTTCTGCTGTCAGGAAGTCACACCTTGACCTGCAAAGAACACCTGCTGCATCACTCGGAGAAGCTATAAACTTTACCAACTGCAACGACTTTGAATCTGTTTCAAATGAAAAGGATTTGTTTCTTTTTTTTATTATTATTTATTATTATTTTTGTCTGTTTTCATCTGACTAAAAACTAACCATGCAAAAGTCCCACAACCTTAGCAAAGACTCCAAACCGGTCGGATGTCTTCATACAATACAGTCACAGAAATGCTCCCAATAAAATGTAATTCCTAGAGCTAAGTTCTGCCGGATGGATTTGGCTTTTCAAGAATTAGGGCTCACATCAGCTGAGCTCTGAGAAGACAGTGTGGGCTGTTTGTGTTTTGTATCAATAAAAAGAAAACTCTGAAAAAGAAAAACTGATTTTGTTTTTGTGTGGGTGTGTGTCTGCGTTTCTTTTTTGTTGTTTTTTTGTTGTTTTTTTGTTCTTTTTGTATGTGAACATTATTTAGTTCTGAAACATTTACCTGTCAGTGCAGCCCAGAAGTTTTGACAGCTAGAACACACACACACACACACACACACACACACAAGCACATTCACAAACACCTTCCACTGTTGCAATTGAAAGTTGCCACTCCGAAACTTTCTCCTCCACAGGGATTTGCGCTCGGCGACAGCTCCAGGACTTCATTCGTCTCAACTCTTTGATATTATCCCTTACTTCTATAGACTCTTGGTTTCGTGTCATACCGCTACACACTCCTCTTGATTCCTTGCGCACACGCAAACACACACACACAACTGAATTTAAAAAAAAGAAATAATTTAAAAATCCTTCAGCTAATACTGAACCTCTGCAGATTAATAACAAAAGCATGGATGACTCCTGAAATGAATATTTCAGTTCAGTTCCCTCCAAACTGACAGCATCAGCCTAATTGGCAGTTGTAATATGTTGACTGGCCCAGCTTGCTGCGGATTGAAAGTAACTGCTGTTGAAGTGACGGTGCAGTGGAGGCATTTAAAACAGAGTCTATTTTTGTGACACCGAGTCTCTCAGTTGTGTGAAATCTTACTCTTAACTCTCCCTCTGCCATTTTGATTCTTTTGTGACTAAATAATGTAGTTTACACTGTAGATTGGGGCATCATTGTCGCTCGCCAATGAAAGCGGAAAGGCGGGTGATGAGGTTTTTTTTTCCCTGTGTCTGAGTGTGTTTGTTTGTTAGCAAAATATCTCGTGTACCACTAAATGGATTTTAATGAGACTCTCAGAAAGTAGTCATTGGATGTACATCAACAACCGATTCATCTTTGGAGTCAACCCAGTTCAAAATGGCTGCCACAGACAATCAACCTTATCAAACACAAAAATGGCTATCGCTCAATGACACTTACAAATATCGAGCTAAAATTTGTTGTAGTAGTCACAGAGAGTCAATCACAGCAGATACGTTGAGTGCTAACAAATCGTACGAGTGCTGCAGGAAATTGCCCACATTGTTTTTTTTTTCAAGATTTGACCAAAACGGGAACAACTTTATTATTTCGCAACATAAGGTGGTCTTAGTTTTTGGATTATATGCATTTTCTCAAGGAATGCTATGATTTAATGAAAGTCATATAAATGCTTGCACAAAAATAAATTCTGTTTTTTGTTTTTATCAAATTACATGATGAAAAGTGAGCTCATGGAAGAAAAAATCAGTTCAATCAATGCTTGGTGTGGCCACTCTTTGCCTTAAAGACAGCCTCAGTCATTTTCTGTATACTTGCACAAAGTCACGGATTTTGTAGACGGGTGTGTATTTAACCAAACATACCAAACTGCCGCTAATGATCGTCATTCCCATGCAGGCTGAAACAGTCGTTAGCTGAAACCGCCGGCGTAGGTGGTTTAAAACTAAGGGAGGAAAAGCCAAACTCTGCTACTCGTGGTGAGATTGTGGAAGACAGTTTTATGTCACAGGTCAGACATCAAGACGGCAAGCCTGGGCACAGCAACGAGACACGAGGTAGTTACACTACATCAAGGTCTCCCCCAGTCAAAGGCTTCAAAGCATCTGGGGGGTGGGGAGGGGGTCAACATGAGGCGTTCAGGGGCTTTTGAAGAAACACAAAGAAACAGACAGCACGAAGACTGTAGAAACAGTGGATCGGCCGAGAAAACTTAGTGCGTGTTTACTTCTCTTCAAAATCAGAAGATGTCCATTAATACCATCAGCTCAGAACTGACAGAAACCTGCGGGGCCCAGAAATAACCATCTAATGTCTAAAGAAGTCTGACCAGTAGTGGTCCTCATGAAAGAATTGCACTCAGAGAGGCATTCCTCTGATGTGGAAACAAGGCCAAGCAACTCAACTATGCACAAAGACACCATAGGAAAAGATGGCAGCAGGTGCCCTGGACTGAGGAGTTCAACTGTAAAAATTTAACTGTTGTGGGAGGCAGTTTTGTTTGCTGACAGACTGGAAAGTGGTATAATATTGAGTGTGAACTGGAAAAACTTAAGCATAGTGAAGGTTTCCTCAAATGTGAAGATTTGGAGGTCCAGCTGGACATATCAGCTAAAACAAAATGATAATTTTCTGCTGTAGCATTTCTGCGCCAATTAAGTTAGTGTGTTCACACAGTATCAAAGGGAAAGTCATCACATGAAGTGTATCTGTGCCCTGCATGTTGTTGTTCTATTCACTAACCCGTATCAGCTTATTTGTCTTGTGAATACATCTGTGAGGTATTCTGTTTAGATCAAAAACACGTCTGTCAGCTGTTTGTACAGAGTCATGTATTTACTGGTTTCAGATTGTTTGATTTACCTGCATTCACACACAAGCGCCTGCCCTCCTGAGAAACAGCACGTCTTTGTATCGGATTGTGCGGTGCATTCACTCTTAAAAGGTTTGACTGTCTGCTTATAAATTTATACATGTGGAAATCTAATTTAGATGACTAATTAACAGTGGTCGCTGAGGTCCTGGAAGGAAGTTCCAGCAATTTTCAGACACAATACCATCCATCTATCCATCCACGTATTTGTGGTTGGGTTGTGGGGGCAGATCGAGCTCCTGAGGGGTCCCAAGGCATTCTCAGACCAGAGAAAATATGACAGCCCTCCTGCCAGTTCTGGGTCTGGCCCGGGGTCCCATTCCAGTGGGATGTGCTCATAAAACCTTCAGAGGAAGGCACTCAGGAGGCATCCTAATCAGATGCCAGAACTACCTCAGCCGACTCCTTTTGATGCAGAGGAGCAGTGGCTCTACTCTGAGCTCCACTTTACCTTTAAGGCTGAGCCTGGCCACCCTACAAAGGAAGGTCACGTCAGCAGCTTGTATCCAGAATCAGGTTATTTTATAGGTGAGAGATAGAATGTAGATGGACCAGTAAACTGAGTGCTTCACCTTTCAGCTTAGCTCTTTTGTCACCATGACAAACTGGAGCAACGCCCTCATTACCGCGAATGAGACCTGATTCGTCAGTCCGTCTCCTGCTCCATTTTATCCTCACTAATAAACAAAACTTCCAGCTGCTTGAACTCCTCTACTTCAGGCAAAGATTCATCTCCAACCCGAAAGAAAAAAAAATGTGAGAATGGCTTCCATAAAACAAAAATAAAACTTTTTGTATGAAAGTTGTGTCAGCGTTAAAACTACAGAGCTTGGAATAAATGTGCTTACGTCAATGTGACGTTTACAGACAACATCGATGTGAGGTTTCAAACACAAATTGCTGTCAATCACAGACCCAAGGTATTTATTCTGCTGCACTCTTTCACCAGCCTAATTGTTTCTAAAAAAAAAAAAGAAGAGGGATGACGGTAGGATTGCTGCAAAAATCAATGCGCAGTTCTTTAGTTTGTGCCACAGCGATGTTCAAATATGGCAAATCACATTAACTGACAAACCCACTCACTACAGGCTAAAAATAAAATAATCATGCTAAGAGTCATGACTGCTGAGGAGAAACACGATGACAGAATCACCTGCAAATTTAATAATGTGGCACTCATCATGGTGTCTTCAACAGTCACTTGTATATAAAACAAGTAAAAAGGGGAAATGACACACGTTTGAGGGGAACCAATGGTCAAGAGAAGGACGTCAGATAAAACATCATTCATCCTCACTCACTCATGAGGACGAAAGGTGTTGGGAGGGGGAGAACGTTAGGGAGACTGAGTTCAATGTGAGCTTGGATAAAAATCAGAAAGTGGCTGCGTTTATTCCTGGTTTCACAGATGTAAAGAGACATGGACAAGGAAGAATCTAAAGGAAATGTCTCTGATAGTTTCACAGCAGTTGTGCTCTTGGGCAGAAACAGAAAGAAATAGCCAACTTGTCCCTAAGTTGTTTTTTTTTTTGTTTTGTAATACCGCACATTTATGATGCTTTTGTGTAATCTTGACTGATTGGTCACAGCGTACTTTCAGCGTGGGGGAGGGATTACAGCAGGGATCAGCTTTAAGCCCCTTCCTGTTTGCAGTGGTGATGGAGAAGCTGACAGGTGAGGTCAGGGCAGGAGTCCCCACAGACTATGATGTCTGCAAACAGCACTGTGATCTGTAGGGAGAGTAGGGAGCAGGTGGAAGAGAGCCTGGAGAGGTGGAGGTATGCTGTGAAGAGAAGAGGAAAGAGGAATGTGTGTGAGTGAGACAGGTGTAATAGTGAAGCTGCAAGAAGTGGAGGTATTGAAGGTGACTGATTTTAAGTACCTGGGATCAACCATCCAAAGAAATAGGCAGTGGAGTGTATAGAGACAAGTGAGTCAAGTGTGAAAGAGAAGGTTTTCGAGACAGTGAGATCTGCTATAATATAGAGTTTGGTGACAGTGGTACAAACAAAAAGACAGGAAGTAGAATTGGAGGTGGCAGAGATGAAGATATTAAAACTTTTACTGGGAGTGACCTAAATGGACAAGCTCAGAAATGAGTATATCGGAGAGACAGCTCGGGCTGAGTGCTTTGAACATGTGCAGAGGAAGAGTGGTGGATACGCTGGACGAAGAGTGTTGCGTATGGAGCTGCCAGGAGGGAGGGATAAAGGAAGATCACGAAGGAGGATGGAGTGAGGAGGATATATGTTGAGGGCTGGTGTGACGGAGGAGTCTGTTAGTGTGAGATGGAGACGGAAGATCCACCGTGGCGACCCCTAAAGGGAGCTGCCAAAAGAAGGTCGCAGCGTGCTTTCAGCCGATTGCTCAACGCCGGTTAAAAAACACAGAGCAGTGGACAGAAGACAGAACTCAAGCCTAAATGGGTCGGCACATTTTAAATCATTTATGACGAATCGCTTTCTCGGCTTCCCCTCTAAATCATTGATTAGGAAATTAAAAGAGGCTAATCTGTTTTTTTCCAGCTGATGAATCTACAGAGAGCGTACTCCGTAAGAGCAACGCTTTGCCTATTAAGATACAGGAACAGATGGATCATAGCATAATAGACAATCAAATGCTTCTTTTACATTTGCACAGGCTGTATAAAAAAATCAGAGCTTTTAAAAAATTAGTACACAGTTGTATTGTGTATGCATCTCAATAACAAATGCACAAATGTTAACACAGCAGGCAGTTTTGACAGGGAGAAAAACTCGTTTTATTTATGTGCTGCGGATAATTTAGTTAATACTGATATTTGTCTATTTAGTTGTTGTACTTCTACTCTTTTTTTATGTTGACACAAAGTCAATAGTAAGCGTGCATCAAATGTCTTCAAAATCTAAGCATCAACTGCAAAGTTGAATGATTTTTATGGGATTGATTTACTCATGATAAAAAAAATAAATAAAAATCTTCACTTAATAAAAGAATGCTTCAGGCAAATCTGATCAAACCCCTCACACGGCCCTGATGTTGCAGATAAGATTTTCTGAACACAATAAAATGTTGCGGGGCAACACTTGCAGCGGCGCTTTAATCTGACAGACCACTAAATGAGACACACTGCTGACACAAACGCTTTAAAACACAAACGTCGGATGCGCTTTGCCTCGCAAAGTGATTGAACCCACAAAGAAACCGATCTGACATCATGTCAAGCTAACCAAACTGAAAAATAACGCTGCGCAGCTATTAAAGCTAACATCTGAATGGCTTTGAGGTTGAAACGAGTTCCTCCGCAACTTTTTTGGGATAAAGCGTGGACGCTTCGTGCATTTTGAACCCAGTGTCGTCTTGTCTGTGTGCGAAAGCTCATTTATTTGATGGAGTTGAGCTTTTTTTGGAAAAAAAGAGAAGTTTCTCCTTCATTCAATTGAGAGTGAATGTTAGCTATGTTTTGTGGCTCACAGACTACTTTCTGCTGCTTATCTCCTTATTTTTCCCTTGACAATCTGGTTATTTTCTGGCCTTAACTCGCCTTTTTTTCTCAGCTGATAAGCCAGTGGGAACGGTGACGCCACTCTACAGCCAGTAAAACCCATAGCTTCGGTAAGAAATATACTCCAGACATGTCAGTGGTGCTGCACCAGCTCAAGCCTCTCATGCAGAGAAAAGAAGGTGAGATGAAATCATTATTGACTGTTGATAAAAATACAGCAGTAATTAAAGGCAGTCACAATTAACTGTTCCAGGGGTCTCCAAATGGCAGACCGTTGTCCAGATCTGGGCCCAAATCAAGTCTTATCTGGACCCAGATTGATTGCTAAATTTCAGCAGAATTATACAATTTACAGCAATTCATTTTGGGCGCTGCCACTTTTTGCACATTTACGGTAAATCAACCTCTCTAGAATTTGTGCTTATTCATTTTAGGCAGTGCAGTGTAGCTTTTCCAGCAATCTCATCCTTTCCTCAAACTAACCTGACGATCTGGCAGAATTATTAACAAAATTCTGACCTAAATTCCAAAGTGAGAGACTTATCAAAACAGCCTAAACTGCCCAAACTCTTGCATGTGTTAAACCTAAAAGTCACATCCGAAGCAAACGTCCTGTTCAACAGATTCTTATGTTTTAGATAAATTTATAATCAGTCTTCCTTCGAATTGTACAGGTTAGTTTTTGCTTCAGTGTTAAATCATTGTGAAGTGAATAAACCTGTTTAAATTAGGTTCAGATAATTCAGAGTTGATGCTAAAGCTCAGAATGTTATTCCCACATTCTCAGTGTTAATGTTTTGTTGCTGTTTTGATTTATTGTTAGTATGATGATTTTATTTTGTAATAAAAGACAATCTTGGTCTAAATTAATGGTGATGGTTATGATGAAAGCTCCTTGGGATGAACGGATTCAGCCCTCAGTTGTCGAGAGCTGACAAATAATAAAGGTGGATAAATAAAAGCAATCTAAGTGTTACTGATTTCCCATAAGATACAGTCCAGTTAAAGTCGGTAAAGTCGATCTGATGCCCCCTTTTAACGGGAGCTTAAAACAGTACTAGGAGTAAGAACACCCTTCTTATATCATTCTGCAAAAGGCCTATTGCCCTCTTGCCTTTAGCTGGGGGCGATAAATAAGGATTTTCGAACAGAGGAGGGAAGATGACACAACTCCAAGAAGGTAGGAAAAAAAAACAAAACTGGAACAGATGGTAGCAGGAGACAGGATGAGGGTGACTGAAGACACCAAGGGCAAATGACAGGCAGCAACGGAGAAGCATTCGAATCCAAGCTGAAGAACACAGAAACACAAAACTAAAGAGAAATGCATGATACAGAAAGAACACATTTGATAACTCATTTGGGAAGAAATGAGGGGTTACAAGGTCTGTGTATATCTGAGACTGTTAATAATGTTTACACGAACCTTGTAACCCCCATTTTTTTCCCCTCAAAAGAGTTAATTGGCTGCAAATTACCAGCTTGAATTTGATTAATGTTCTTATTAAGGTGATTCTCATCCCTCCTGGATAGTGAGGGACCGTCCTAAAGGCAACAGCGTCAATAAAATCTACGATGATAACCTTGCTGGAGGATCAGAACTAGGTCAAGGCTGAGCGGAACCAGAAGTGAAGACACAGCCTCTTATAAATGTAGATTTTCTTCTATTTTTTTGAAACATTAAATAGAATAATAAAATCACTTTTACACACTTAAAACTTGTGTGTGTGTGTTGGGGGGTGATTATTCCCCACATGAACAACAATCCTTCAAGGAGTGAGGATGAAAATGTCCCAAGAGTTTGATCGGGATGACAGAAACCTTTAACAAAGATGTGTACTGTGTTTGAAGGAACGCTTGTTTTTGGATTATAGAGAGAGAGAAAAAACATTTGTGCTGTGAAGCTTTCCCAAGTCGAGAGCAGCTACAATATTAAAGTAATACATTCAAACGCGACCTGTTCAATAAGCTTAAGAGAGAAGGAAGATTTTTGGCGGATTTTGTCGTCCTCCGTTGCTCTGATTTACAAAGCCACAGAGTGCTTGGCAATCTGACGTGGTGCCGTAAGAGAGCTGTGACTCTACAGGGACTTCATTTGGTTGCTGTGCAGTTATTTAGTCTGCTGGGTGAACTGATAATACTGAGACGTGTTTGAAACCCAAACAAAGAGTTTAATTTTCTCTGTTTCTACTCTTTTATATCTAAGTTATGCAAAGCTGCAAAAAGGTTGCTTTGTAAAAAACATATTTATTCTGTCTTTTAAAGCCAAAAAAAGCTGTTAAACTGTTCAAACCCTAAGCAGGATGACTATTACTACCTAACTGCTCTTAGACAACACATAAATTGCTATAGTCTGGTCAATTTTTCAGGTATTGACCTAAAACTTGGTGGATAATCATTCACATCACATCCTCTGAGCGCTAACTGACTGCGTAGGACTGCTCTTTACTAATTATAAGATCATATTCATCTAAAACTCTGGCATGAAGGGTGGCAGACCATATGCATTCCTTCAAAAGATGCTCCAGGCCTTCAGTTTTTAAAGGTCTCCTCGCCCAGCTCGCCACTTTCTGACATGAAGTCACGTTATGACTTGTGCAGACCAAAACATTTTAAAGCAACTGTCTGCAAAATTAAACTTTCCCCGTGATTTATTTATTTCATTTTGCTGTAATACGGTTTCAGAAGAAGCATCATTTGTATTTGACAAACATTTGTCAGAATGAAGCAGTTGCTTCATTAAACCACTAGGTGGGGATGTTTAGTCAGTTTTCTGACTAAACATCGATCCTTCGAAAAAGGACGATCCTTTTTCAAACCGTGGACAAAAGGTGTACACTAAAGGGCAATGTTTATTCTGTTTTTTAGCAGATTGTTCTTTATTTGACCTTTTTTGCTCATTTTGTCATGTGAAATTGCACTTTATTTGTTGTGAAATGTGGCTTGTTATAATGTTAAATAAATTGCAATGAATGAAGACTCTAGGGAACGCAACTACATACACGTTCTATGAACATTATCATTTTTATCGCATTATTATTATTATTATTGAGAAATGTCATGATGTAACGTAAAAAGTAAAACTAAAAAATATATAAACCATTACTAAAACATTTTTTCCCCTCGTCTTAGAAAACCGTACGTAATGACGTCATCCCAGGAATAGCTGTCGATGCGCGACCAATCGAGCACGAGAAACGGAAGTGGAAAAATGGGAGAAAACATTTGTATGAAGTTAGTTCGCTAGCGTGAACTTGTGTAATCGCGGGCAGGACGGACGAAGTGCGGTTTTTGGACGGGTTGGTTCTGTGTCGGGTCCCGCGAAGCTCGTTGGTCCTCTCGGACTAAACCGCTCCTTTTTCTCTCTGTGCCGCAGACAGGAACAACAAAGTCTCAGGTAACGTTGAACAAAACATTAAACAAACGGACGTGCTAATGCTAGGTCAGCGGCCAGAACAGTGTTGAAATTTGCGTTGCTACGCTTGCTTAAATATTTAGTGTTGTCCTTAAGTAAAATAAAGGTAATGTTAAATAAGTTCATGACGTTAGTCAGCTATCTAATTGGACTAAACCGACCAGCGTTAGCTACTTGTAGCTTTACCGCTTGCTAACTACTTATGTTATGGGTTCTGGTGCTTCTTTTCTTAAAGTCGCGGTCGTGTTTAGCTTAAAAATGGTATCATGGTGGTAATTAGCGTCTGTTTTATTAAACACGACTTGTTGTATGGTTATTATTTATAATTTCACTTGCCTTTGTACTGTAAAACCTGACGATTTACAGAAATCTTTTTATCATTTCCTCTTGCAAAAGCTATCTTGTGAGTAATGTATCAAATTGTCAGTGAGCTTGTAAATAAGCTCCCTCCCCCCCTTTATTACGTAGGTTTAAGTGTTTCCAGTGCTTATTGCTGTTTATAGAATGCTGCTCTGTCTGCTTTGTTAGTGAGCCTGATTGAAATGAGACCAAACTCTGAAACAGGAAGTGATCAGGAAGAAGTGTTACCCCACAGGACCCTCTGATCTGGTTGGCGATTTAAAAATAATCGCAGACAGCCTGACAGAGTTCAACAGTGCACTTCTGTTAAAGCACGTCTTGTCAAGTTTTAATCTTCAAACAAATGACCAAAGAGAACAGTTTGATAGCCACGAAATGGTAGATTTGCACTCAGGGATTCGATGAAGTTATTCCCAAATTTCCCCATTCCTCTAAAATGTTAGTGTGGTGAGTGACTTTAAGGGGTCTGAGGAAAGAAAACAATTTGAGCAAAAAAAGAAAGGCAAAACGATTGAGATACGCCAGTTAGGTGAAGAACTGAACTAAAACCCACTGGCAGCTGGTTATGTTAAATTTAATAGCTACAGGTGTGTGTCTGTGTGTTTCATGCAAAGCAGGTGTTTGTAAAATCCAGTGAAGGCCGTGTCGTAGTTTTGTGCTTCATTTATCTTAATTATCATGCAAAACGTATCTGATTGGCAGCTGCTTCATTATCCAGACATGATAATCATCCCAAACACACCACCAATAAAGTAAAAACCTGCCTTTACAGAAAAGCACACAGTTGAACACTATTATCAAGGATTTACCGTCACAGACCCCAATTATTGAAGCTGTACTCGTTTAAATGATCATTTAAGCGTTTTGTAATAAGTAGTGCGTAAAGTGCTTGCCTTCGTGACAAAGATGTGGTCTAAAATAGAAACTAGATCATGTATCACTTCAAAAAAAAGTGTGGGAGTAAAAAAACAACAACACGTTTTCTTATCTAAAGGAACCTTTTTTGAGCAGATTGTTGTTGAGTCTTTATCAGATTGCGTTCCCCCCATTTAACGTGTTCTTGCGGGTCCCTGTCAGCCAGGATGGATCCGGCTTTGCTTCGAGAGAGGGAGCTGTTCAAGAAGAGGGCGCTGTCCACACCAGCTGTGGAGAGGAGGCCGGCCGCGTCGGACTCTGGCTCACACAAGAAGAAGAAGCCCAAGCTGGACAAGGAGAGCTCCTCTGGCTCCAAACACACCACTGGTAGGTTAAACGTAAGCATGGGTCGTCGTTGTCTCCGTCTGCCTGCTGCCTTGTAGTTACAGGTTACTTACAGGAAGATAACGCTCGGGTGCTTCCGGGCACTAAAGCCACAATACTACTGAGCTCATCCTTAATTTATCTGATGGTTTTAAAAATACATATTCTCGTGCGTTTGACGGTTGCCTTGTGAGTCTTTGGTTTGTTCGAAGCTTGGCTTGTGCTCGTCCTGTGGAAATTGAAGCACGGCATGTATGGGGCTGACAGAGGCAGAGTGAGGACCGATGTGTAACTGGATGTCTGGCACTTTTTGATTTGAGGGTCTTGAGAACCATGTACAACCTTTAACTGCCTCTTTTACTACCCGGACAGCAGCAAACATACAACAACTGCCTCCGTTGTCATTTACATCCTGAAAATATGAACCTTCAGTTTGATTCTCTGGTGTGGGCTCTTTACAAAATCCTCCTTTAACAGGTTAAGTGGCTCTGCAAGTATTTATGCATTTGTGCCTACGAGAGAGAGTGACTGTTGTACGTTGCAGTTTTAAAAAAAAAATACACAATTTCTGTCTTCACAGTGCGATACGTGCCCTGATTCAGGTCTTTTTCACTGCAGGACTTTTCATTATCAATGAAGACACACGTATACATGTGTAATGGCAATAAAAATCAGAATGAGCACAAAATAAACCCGCCAGAATGATGAACTGAGATCGTTGGTGTCGTAGCTATTTTGGTCAAACCTTGCAAATGTTATTTCCAATCTCGCACGATCAGAGTACGTGTTGAAGATGGCTCTCCGCCACAGCCACATCCAACTCTGTGTCTGTAAATCTGACTTAAGTTACAGCCTTGTATGTGCTCGCTAAAGGCTAATTAGTTGTGGCAGCCATCTTGGCTCCAAAAAAAGAAAAAAAAAACGGTTGTAGATGTGCATCCGGTGATTACTTTCTGAGAGTTTCATTTAAATCGGTGGTTCATCAGATCTTCTGCAAACTCGACACGCAGGCACGGGCAGACACATTATCGCCCGCCATGATGGTGGTAACAATCGGTGCAGGTCGGTGGTCGATCGCACGCGGGAATCAGAGCCGCTGATTTGTGCGTGTGCGCCCGCTCTCTAATTTTCTCCAGCCGTCTTGGCAGCGTTTGAGCTACGTAGATTGCAATAGGTTGCCTAGCAACCACTTTTAACCCGCGTGCTGCATTCAAACGCTCACTGGTGGAGCCAGTTAGGTGGCGGCGGCAGTGACAGAGATTCGCGAGCCTTTCCCTTTTCAACGATGCTCCGTCTTATGGGAGCACAACGAGTTGTGCTGTGTCAACGCTCTGATCGTTGAGTGTCAGTTTGCACCGTAAAGGTCGAACAACCCAAGGATGTAGCAACAAGCAAAACCACTTTTGGAAATGGGAATTTTGGCTGACTGTAAAAAAATTTAGATTAGATTACATTCCTAGACTCACAGTTTTTTCTGCTGCACCACTTTGTTCCAGAGGGGTTCTTAACAAAGACATGCTCTAGGAATGCACTGGCAAGCTTTCAGTGGTGGAAACAGGAAGTCGCTATGACCACTGCCGTGGTGATTTCGGGACAGTTGTCTGATATTTATTGCCGGCCGCCTAAAGGCGAAGGTGGACAATTGTTTATGCCCTGCTGGATGCAGTCAAACACAAAAAAGGCCACAATTTAGTCAGTTTTACAGATGTTGCGCTAAAATTTGATGTTGGTAGCTGAGAGCCATTCACAGCACAGACTCTGAGCATGACATTTCCCAACATTTGGGAGATTACATATAATAATATTTCTTTCAAGATTTGACCTAAACAGCTTAATTTTCTCCACATAAAATGATCATGGATTCTTTCAAGGAATGTTGTCTTTTTATGTTCAAAATGTTTGAATGAGTTAAGCAGAGACCCATTGTTACCGTATTTAATATTGGAGTAGCAGACTTCTAGCTGCTTAAAAAAAAAAACATTTTTCAGTCAAAGTTTGTCAGTCAGTTTATTGCAAAACATAGGAAATTTTACACGGCGCGGAACGTGACACAAACGGAACCACTGTGCGGATACTAAACTCGGCCTAAGCACGTCAACACCACGGGCGTACATTTGAGCGAGGAACAGAAAACATCATCTTTCTCCGAAGCAACAAGAATTTCCACTGGCAGCTTTTGGACATGCGACCTCATACTCCCTGTCAAGGGAGGAAAACAAAAAAACACACGCAACATCTCACTAAATGTAACACGTTTAACCACAGCCTGCTTTGGTAAAATACTGAAAGGGAGCGTTTATTTCCAGCCCATCCTCCTTCTGCTCCTTATACCAAGGTGCTTTCTATGTTCTCTTAGGGTTTTCTTTTTGTGGTATAAAATACATTTTCACAGTCTGCAGATGTGTGAAGATTTTCTGTTGATGAAAATAAAATTTCAGGGTTTGCTTCCATTTGTCCCCCCCACCCCCCTGTTATATTTCACCTTTAGCATCCTCCTAATTCTGAGCAGCCAAACCACTTTAAGATTGTCTTTTTTTTTAGGGATTAAAAGTCATCGCTGTGATATGAATAAATTCAGCAATAAACACAAGTGAAATTCTTAACTCCCCCCCCCCTCATCCTTGCTGCTCTTATACCACCTCGGTGTGGGACTCTGGCTCCTTGCAAATGTTGGTCATGAGCTTGCTGCAGCTCCCCGGCCCTTCCTCCTGCTGCAGCTGGTGGTGCGTCTTCCCCTTGGCGCAGCACCCGCAGTCCAGCAGCTCGTAGAGGACGGCCAAGGCGGCCAGGGACAGGACGGTGAGGATGAACAGGAGCAGGATGACGAAGCAGGCCACGTTCCAGCCGTCGTGAAACGGGTAGACCTCCTGGACCTGCAGGGAGACGCGGGACAGGGGCACGGCGTCGAGGTGTGAGGGCAGAGCGCTCGGCGGGGTGCCGCTTGTCATGTTGGCCATGGTGTCTGGTTGGAGACGGGAGGAAAGACGTTAATTTGTGGTTCCGCAGAGCAAATCAAGTAATGCGTTTGGTGGCAGGTAACTTCTGTGTTATTGCAGTAGTTCAGGAGTTAAATGAACAGAAAAAAAGCTTCTGCAGTGGAACGTCTTACTGAGACCAACTGGTGATACTAAAAGCATAAAAGCCCAATGGATAAGGGATACCTGCGCAGTCAGGTTTGCCCCATAATAGGTCTACAGCAGTTTGGTTATTGTGCTTTAAGTAAACAGTTAGTGAAAGGAACCACAGTGCATTAATGATATTAAAAAGTATCCTTCCGTTGACACATTGTTCGACCATTTGTCTCCCTTCAGCTGTCCTTTAAACCAACGCCTACCATTTTATACCCACTGAGAACACTGTGCATGCATTCTGCCCACACACACACACACACACACACACACACGTGCACTTGCTTGCTTAAAACACACTCTTGTGTGCAGAGTCAGAGAGAGTGAGGTAGCTGACCCATATTGCCTCAGTGCAGAAAATCACAAAAAGTGAGAAAGAGGAGCTGATCTTTCCTTTGAACCTGCTTTGTTTTTGTTGCTTCCTTTTCTTTTCAAATCTTAGACCTCTTCAAACACGCTTTTATGATCGTAGAATCTTATTAACGCAATCTGTGCAAATCTGCTAGTGCGTTTCAGGAAATTTGCAGAGTCTGCTTGTTGCCTGCAGTTCTGGTATGAAAACTTGTAGATGTTGCAGCTTTATTTGTCTTTAAAGAGTGGAGGTTTTTATCTAGAAACATCTTGACTAATTTAACGCCTTGCGTTGATAACCTAAGTCATCACAATATGATGGTTGTTGTTGTTGTCTAGGAACAGACTGTGATCTTCAGACAGTAGTCTAGTTAAAATAGGTGAAATTGAAGAATTAATGCAACTGTATTTTTTAACCTGATAATAACACGCCAAGTTGTTTTTTGCAGTTGGTGTACTTTTCGTTTTTTTTTTTTTGACACAACACCTAACGCCCACCCCCTCGTCCCCAAATATAAAACCAAGCAAAAACGAAACAACTCTGAGTGTCCCAGCATCTTTCTGCCATCTTGTTTTATTTTGAAAGGCTTAGAAAGTGGCGACGGTGGTCGCAGGTGAGCTTAGCGTTACTGCCAGGTTACATCCTCATCCACGTTGATCCATGGGTTCGATGAAAATGGAAGAAATACAAAGATCCCCAGCTAGCAGAATTAGCAGCAGCGCTCAACGGCAGCTCAACGGATAATTCACAACAAATTCAAAGATTATTTTTGATTAAAATGCCCATCACTAACTGTAAATTTCTGTTTCCATTTTATTACTTAACCTAGTGTTTTGGAGGATTTGTTAATTTAAGAAACAGACAACATGTGAAACACACTTTTAGAATATTTTTGCACTTTAAAAAGAAACCTAACTCTGCTAATAAGAAGCAAAGTATATTATCAGTGTGTCACACACTTAAACATGTTTACTGTGAGCTTCTGAATTATTCATGAAAGCAGCCGGGGGGCTTCAGGTTTGCATTGATGTGTTGGGTTTTCTTCTCAGTTAATGTAATTTCTGACTGCCTCATGTCAGTCACAGCAACCTCAGTTCGTCTCTCTCTTCGCTTCAACAACCTCATTAACTAATTCATATTGCCTGACCCCTCTCCTCCTCCTCCTCCCTTTCACATTTCCTCATCAGCGCTCTCTGCTGTGCTTTTTTTTTCTTCCCCTGTCTGAGCAGTCGAATGTAGCCCTGCAGCATCTGTTACCTCCTTCCTAAGTGGGCCCCACCCTGGCCATGATCTGTAGGTGCTGTATTAAAAAAAAGAAGAATATCACACACACGTCGGACCTGCGCTCCTACTTTCCTCGGCCAGCTCCTCGTAGCTTTCAGAGATTTGTCGTGAGAACGCACTTTTCCCAAACACGGCCACGCACACGTTCTGATGCTCGCTGTTCAAGCAGAGCGCAGACAGACAGGTCCATGTTTATTTAATCCTGTGTGTGTGAGTGTATATATGTGTGTATGTGTGTGTGTGTGTGTGTGACCTGAATATCACAACTGACACCTAAAGGCTTGAAAACACTGAGTTATTTCTTGCTGGACTTTATAGTTTGAGACATTTTTAAGAAGAGGCAGTTAGTTTTATCCATCTGCTGCATTTAAATATTCATGCTGAGAAGCAAATCCCTACAGCCTCACACTGAGGCCAGAAGCAGCTTGTTTTTTTTTTTTTTTTTTTTTTTAATTCAAGCTCTGGATTGTTGTTATCAGTTTCTGGCTAACGCGTATTCACGATTCGGATTCAGCTTGGCCGAGAAAGATCCAGACTCACCTGCACGTCTGGCTTCGTCTTTTAAAGATGCAGGCTGACAGATTTGCTCCCCTGCTTCTGCTTCTCCACCTATCTCCTGGTCTCCCTCTCTTCCTCTCCCACATTAACGCGTCAACCTGCTCTCCTCCCTGGCGCACTCACGCACTTTCAGCCGTCGCTCGCGCACCCGCTCTCCTCCTCCTCCGCCACTCCTTGCTTTTGCCGCTCTCCCTGCCTCTGCCGAACAGATCGGGCTTCTCCCCGTCATTGGCTCCCTCCTTTTACCCCCCCTCCTCTCCCTCCCCTCCCTCCCTCAGCCATTTGCTGGTCGTGCCGTCACGCTTTCAGCAACCCTGCCCGCCGTGCCGCTAACAGCCACTGCTGCTCCCACCACGGCATGAATCATTCAGGAATCAGTGTCTGATTCCAGCGTTCATTAGTCGGGGGGGGCTCAGTCCAGTCCTGGGCGAAGGAGGGGTGATGGAGCACGACAGGACTCCAGCACAGAAGAAACCACTTCATTAGAGTTGAATTCATTTAGTTGTCTTTGATGTGTGGTTTTTGGTTTGCTGGTTTGAAACGGGTTTTGTCAAATTTGTGGGCACCCAGTTTGCAGAATACATTTTACTTCCTGGTCATCAATAATAACCAAACTCCCATTTGGGACAACTACCTAAAGAGTATATATATATATATATATATATATATATAAGTTCCAGGTATATAAATTAAAATGACAAAACATGCAGCTCCCTTCAACTTCTAGAAAAGTAGACGATGTGCTACAATCAAATAGGTGTAATCAAAAAATTTGATGTTTTTCCCCGTCTGTGAACAGTTTTTACTCAGTGTGAACTATCTGTAATATCTCAAAGGTGTTTAAAAGAAAGTCGAGGGAAGCACAAGACGTAACACCTACTAAAAAAAGTTTTTTTTTTTTTCCTGCTCAGTAACGTGAACTGAGGCTTTGAATTTAAAAGCACCAGCTGCCACTTACACATTTAAATCCAGCTGTCTGTTTTAAGACCTCTAATGTACAATCAGGGCACAAACATTAATGAAGTTTTAGTAAATAAAATTATTTAACAATTGAGCCACATCTAGACTTGAATACTGCTGGGACTTTTCTTAAATTTATAGGCTGTCATAAATAAATAAAAATGTGTGATTATGTTTGTTTTGAAGTGCTCAAAATAATGAACAGATAACATATGAAGGATAAAATGTTCAAGGTAAGACCTGGTTCATAAAGCAGACACAATGTAATGTGTGTGCATGTATTGGTATTTATTTGTACAAATACCAGAAATACCCTGGAGGACATTATTTCTAGATTCCCAGTGACAGCAAGACGAAGCTCAGTGTCTTGGTGCTTATTTGGAGAAAGTGTTGTTGTTATGACCTCAGTGGAAATAATATTCTTAAACCTGTAATCATTTCATTCCTTGTGTTGAAATCATATGATTGGGTTAAATTGTTGGGGTTTGCAAACAGTAATTACTTGTGTTTACATCTAGTGTCGAAAGGAAGAAGTTGTTAAATGAGACGTACTGACAAGAATCACTTATTAGCCATAGCTTTGTGACAAGCTGTCCATTTACTTGAATTAAAATAGTTTCTTTTTTTTTTTTTTTTTGGATGGTGGAGGGTTGGGGGGTTTAAATCGCTGGTCGTGCAGCTCTCTGTTCGGCAGGTTTACATCCTGTTCTCGTTTTATGTTTCAACACTTTTCCTCTTTCCTCCACAGAATCCAGCAATGGGAACTTCAACCTTAAGGCGAGCTCCGGGTACAAGTTCGGCTGCCTGGCCAAGATCGTCAATTACATGAAGGTAGCCCGTCTGAAGAACGCTTTCAGAATAAGGTTGATTCGTATCCATTTGAAGTTTTTTTTTTTTTTAACGCGACCGCAAAATGACAAAACTTGATCAGACAAAGGAGATTTTTAGTACAAGTCTGTTTTGTTTCTGTTTTTCCCTCACCACCCTCACAGTGTTCAGGTTGTTTTCGTCGTCATCAGAGCTTCGTAAAAAAAAAGAAAACAACAACCAGGATTTGTTTTGTGTTGTATCAGCCGCGTGAGTCAGTCGTGTAACATTTGGTCCCCGGTCTTTCTCTTGGGTCCATAAACAGCTTGTTTATCGGGCTGTGACTCTGCTGAAGGAGGCAGCACTGCTCCGTCAGCTCGCTGTCTGACTCATCCCTTTTAGCTGAACTCACGCACCACTCGACAGATTTCTTTGAATGCGTGCGATTTATTCATTTATTTATTTTTCGGGCCATCTGTCGGCATCGGCAAGTTTTTAAATCGTTCGAATAAACGTTAAAAAGTTATGTTTAAAGTCCCAAATTATTGACTCAAAATCCTGTCAGCAGCTCTGAACTGAGAGTTTAAACTCTGCTCTGGATGCTGTATTAGGTTTTAGTAAATTTGTGTTTTTCTGTCTTTTTTTTTCCTCTTGCAGACGAGGCATCAGAACGGGGACACACACTTCCTGACCCTGGATGAGATTCTGGATGAGACCAAACTTCTTGACATCAGTATGAAACAGAAGCAGTGGCTCATGACTGAGGTGCCAGGCTGGACGTTTTATTCATTTCTCTTCAGAGCGCTCACTCTGTTTTTGTTTTTGTTGTCTTTCACCATTTTTAAACACCTGAAATTTATACATGGCTTGTTTTCTTCTTATTTAAATCCCAAATATAAGCTAATGAGAGACTTTTATAAAGGTTTTTTTCCCCCACATTCAGTATTGTACAAAGGTTTAAAGCCATCCCCTCATTTCTTTGTACTTTTATGTTTAGGCGGTCTTAAAACATAGATCGACAAGCTTTCTGAGGGTTTTTTTTTTTCAGTCTAATCCTTGTATTTGACCATTTTCAAAGAAATGTTTTGTTTCTTTATGCATTCTTTTAACCGTGACCATTAAATCATTCATGACTGCACAACCAACACATCTGATTTTAGCCATTATCTGTAAAACTGAACCTAGTTGTAGCAATTTTTCTGTTTGCGAAGCTCAGTTAGCTGTGGTGGTCATTTATTAAGTTCATTTTTTGTTTTAATGTCAAATAAAATGAACGCTTTTTCACTCCTATGAACCCGACTTCTACATTTTTATCTCTGATCTCAGGCCCTGGTCAGCAACCCCAAAATTGAGGTCCGTGACGGGACTTACGGCTTCAAGCCCAAGTACAACCTGAAGGATAAGAAAGCCCTGCTGAGGCTGCTAGACAAACACGACCAGCTGGGTCTGGGAGGAGTGCTGCTGGACGACGTGGAGGAGGGGCTCCCCAACGCAGCCAAGGCCATCAAGGTAACAACCAACACGACCAAAACACTGGCACGGGCAACAGAAACATATAACCATCCGATCAGAGACCAGAGAAACGACCTCCCGTGTGTGTGTGTGTGTGTGTGTGTGTGTGTGATCGTTGACAGGCTCTGGGGGATCAGATCATCTACGTGACGAGACCAGACAAGAAAAAGATCCTGTTCTACAACGACAAGCACTGTCAGTTTGCGGTGGATGACGGTGAGAATTACTAAACGTCCAAACAAACGGCACTGTTGTGCCTCAGCTCTTTGCAGGTCGCTTGATTAGTTTCAACAAACACATTTATACGATTTTGTTAACTCTGATGGGCCAGTAAGGGCCAGCAAATGTGAAGAGATTAAAAAAGGGAGGATTTTTAGCACCAATTTGAACTTTCATTTGTCTGCTTTAGGTTAGATCCAGTAGTTTTATTTTGTGAAACTGCTGCATTTACTCTTGATTTCAGCCTTTTATCCAGAACTGAACATTGAATTCTTGTTTTTGTTTTTTTTGTTTCTGTCAGTAAAGTTACATGTCGAGGTTCCTTCCTCGGCGCAGCTCCTTATCGACACTTCTCCTTCTCCTGCAGAATTTCAGAAGCTGTGGCGGAGCGTGCCAGTGGACTCCATCGATGAAGAGAAAATCGAGGAGTACTTGAAGAAACAAGGCATCTCCTCCATGCAGGAAACGGGACCAAAGAAAAAGGTTTCCTTCCATTTTTTTGTTTTTAAACTTCATTCCAATTAGTTGAAAAGAAGATTTTCCTATTTGCTGGGCTACAAAGACCTCTACACCTAGTCTTGTTTTTTAACGTAAACCAGCATCGTTATCGGTTCCAACTCTTGTTTCTCTACTTTTTTTGCAGTTGCCAGTTCAGAAGAGAAAGAAGCAGGCTGGGCAGAGGAAGAGACAATTCAAGACCCATAACCACCATTTGGCAGGAGTGCTGGAGGACTATTCAGATGGTTTGCCTGGAAAGAAGTGAAAAAACAACAAAAAGAAATCTGGCTACAATCAGAAACTCAGCGCTGGGAGTCACTGCCCCCTCGGAAACAGACTGAATGTGGCCGCTCTGTCTCTTCTTTACATTCCCTCCACTGAGCCAGTAGCAGCTGTGTTGTGGAATCCATTTTAGATTTATTGATCTGTAAAAAAACAAACCTAAAATGCTCTGGAGGAAGAGGACTGAGATGTTTACCGACGCCGAAGTCTCGAGGGGGAAAAAAACCAACCCAACAACTGTTACAGCGAGAAGCCGCAGCCATAAACTGTTAGAATGAAAACTCCACGAATACGTCTTTCATCATTTTATTTATATTATAGCAAAAAAAACATGTGTCCGGATAGTTTAAATCTGGATGAGAAGCATCCTGATTTATTTATTTTTTCTTTTTTAAACCAGATTTGTGGTGAACTGCGCTGACGTCTCTCCCGGCATGAAGCATCCTCATCTTTACTCGTTGCGGACTTTCAGAAGAGTTAGCGCTTTTACTTTGCAGCACCGTGATAGAATGGTTTGAAATACTAGGCCTTTTTTTGGAACTTATTTTAATAAATTACATGGGTACACAGTGCTGCCTCGAGCGTCTTTCGTCCGTACGCCAAAAATGGACTTCAGTGCTTTACGTGATAGGACTCTGTAGAAAATGTCTGATCGACACGGCGGCGCGCGAGCAGAGCTGCTGCACGGGTTAGAATTAAAAAGTTAAAAAAAAAACATATATCCAAAGGAACAGTTATTGACAGGTTAAGTACTTATAAATATGTACACTTATACTATATCGCAACGTAATAATTCAACTTAATTTTGCGGGGGGGGGGGTTAAGTTAAGAAGTCCAATGATACGCTTTAACTAGCAGTGTGGCTTGCTTTAACAGTTTTCTTCAAGTGGTGGTAGTTTGGCAAAATCTTCATCAGAAAGTCCAGCTGGAGAGTCTGGGGCTGAAAGGACAACAAAGCAGACATGTCAGCGACTTAAAGGCACACAACAGTGGAGACAAGTGTGAAAATTTTGTACCAACTTGAAGCAGTTTAATATCTGGAAACTTCGCTATTTAAGTAAGAAGTAAGTAAGAAAGCTACCCTGGTCCTGGAGGGCCACCATCCTGCATGTTTTACTTGTTTCCCTGCTCCAACACACCTGATTCAGTGGTTAAATTACCTCTTCTTGTTCTGCAGAAGCCTGTTAATCACCCATTGATTCAAATCAGGTGTGTTGGAGCAGAGAAACAAGTAAAACATGGAGGATAGTGACCCTCCAGGACCAGGATTGGCCACTCCTGGTTTAGTAGAACCTGTCAGGAGTTTCAGAATATACTTGTATGTACAGGTTAAACTGAAGCTCCATTACTTCAGCAGGATTTTAGAGACACCTAGTGGTGAATTTACAGACTGCAATCAAATTAATATTTTGTGTTCCAGCATACGTAATAACAAATAAAGGTAAGACTCTACCAACAGTTTGTAGGAGGAAACGTGCCATTTCATAATGTAAAACGATCTCGAGGGCGTAGCTGTGGTGCGAGTTTGAATCCCCGCAGCGCCCGTATGTCGCGTTGTCCTTGAACAAGACGCCTGAAAGGCTCACTCGTGTGACTTTCACTAATTATTGCCTGTCGGGAAGGAAAGGGTGCTTGAGATCAGTTTTCAAAACACTGCCAGAAACTATTGCAGTCAACGCTGCCCTTCTGTTAGCGAAATATCTCATGAAGTGCTAGATGGGTTTTCATGACACTTTAAGGAAGTAGAATTCGGATGTTCCTCCACAAATAATTAACTTTTGGAGGTTAGCGCAACTCAAGATGGGCAATACCAAAGGGATTACAATCCAGCCGACTCTACAGATACTGAGCTAAGATTTGTCGTAGCTGAGAGTCATCCTCCATGCACGCACGCACACACACACACATATAATGTCAGTCCCTTCTCACCATAAAATAATCTTTCAAACTTTGTCATGAAAGGCGGCGGGTGATATGCATTCCTTCAAGGAATGCTGGGCCTTTATTTAAAATAAAATATATAAAAATAGTATTCAGCATTTCCACCATATCTCCTGAAATGTTATGTGTACAATAGAACTAGCATGTTGCTAAAACTAATACAGGATTATATTTGCAAATAAATGAAACAAAACATCTCATTTTGGTAAAAATGTTTAAGAAGCTCTGCTTTTTCTTATTTTGTAGGACTTGTCCCCTGTTGAAAGGGGTAACTGTCTAAGCTAGGGTCACATGTGTAAGGCCTGAAAGGCTCGAAGTTATGAAATGAACACTTTGTGCAGATCTTGTGCAAAGAATAAACAGTTGGAATGACGCGCTCCGACACCAACAGGCTAAAACACTTCCACTTATCACAACGTGTAGTTTCCAGTTAACTAACGGCATATGGATATCCATCCACATCCCAAATGTTCCCCGCCACGTGTGCCGTACCTGCGGCCTCTCGGTCTGGACCCTCCTCATACAGCCGGAGCCGTAGATGACGGTGTTCTCAGGTATGACCTCGCAGGTGTTCACCTGACAGAAGGCTCCGATGATGCACCCGCTGGTCAGGATCACGTTCCTGCCCACATCAGCTAGAAAAGGAAAGTCAATACAGTCACCGACCCGCCGACTGACCTCTGTGCAGACATTTCCACGTAACACCGGCGCGCGTCAGTGCTCACCTTTAGATTCAATCACGTTGTTGTCGCCGATTTTCAAGGCTTGCGATACTGGGCGTCGTCAGTTAAGGCTAAACGGGATTGTGGCTTCACAGACAGTCCCACAGACTAGGACTAGGGGAGGAAAAAAGGATACCACAGCCGACCTCAAACACGTTGTTCGTACCGACGGTCATCGTCTTTGGTTCCACCTCAGAGTCGGGCGTGATGTTTTCTGGGTAACTGCAGCAGGGAATAAACAGAACAGGAAAAGATACTCAAATGTAAAAACTGGGTGCACATGAGAGAAGGTATTGGAGACTTCTCAAAGACCTGTTAATGATCAGGGCCTGCTCTTCTATCAGGTTGCCTTCTCCAATCACAATGGGTCCTGCCTCTGCAATAATCCGAGCTTTGGGATGAACAACTGTCCTGGGGCCTGGAGAGAAAACAGAGCAAACCACAGTGAGTCCAGGTTTATCACTGCCTAAGAGTCAGAGAAATGATTAAAACATCTTACCAATGGTAACATCTCCTCTGATTTCGCTTTCAACACAAACTACAGCTCCAGCAGCTATTTTGACACTGTGGGGAGAAATAAAGGGGGAAAATATGCTTGAAAATGCTACTAGCTCATGCAGCTAACAGGTTACTTCTCTAAAACGTCTGAAAGAGCGGTGTGACTACTTCTTTGCGAGCATTTCTTTGTTGTCTTTACGTAATTTCGCTAAGCGTTAACGCGTCAAATTGTATTTGTCTTACCTTTTCTGGGCATTTGATTTTTCTGCCATTGCGAGAGCTTCTGCTATCCGTTGGGAGGCGCCGTCGATTCGCTCGGTACTCGATTAGAAAGCCTCGTCGTTTCTGCGTGTGCGCATGCGTCAGTCAAGCAAGCCGCTCGGCCCCCGGTGAAACGAGTGACCGAGTGTCGCTGAAGACCTTCAAATCTCTGCCAGACTGTGATCGGGAAACGTGCTTTTCAATACTAATACGAGCTAAGCCATTTAATTTGAGCGCTCCGGTTTTATGAAAATGTTACCATAGCAACCGGCTCTCTGACGCATCTCATGCTCCATGATTGGGTCACGGGATGTTCATGTTAAAAGAGGCGACACCTGCCGACCTAAGTGGAAGAACAGCACACAGGAGGAGGACATTTTCTATGTGCAGCGAAAATTATTAAAAGGCTGGCTAAAAGCTAAAAGTGGCCAGAACAATAAAAGTAGAAAAATGTTAATTGTCTTTTAAGTCTATGCTTGGCCAACTTAAGAACCATCATTTAGTTGTACAGGCAGTTAGTTATTCAGGTCCTATATGCATCAAGGCTGTTTTCAAACGTGAACTTTAAAACCTTGGAGTTTTACGTTTCACCTGTAGAGGGCGGTGTTACACCTTGAAGTGTCTGCGCTGCCGCAAATTCAAGACGAAGAAGTGATTTTTTTTTTATTATTATTATGGCAAAAAGGAAAGTAAAGGAAAACTCGGCTCACAGATCCTCCTCAGTCGTCAGACGGAAGCCGGAGAAGCGGAAAGACATGGGACATCTAGAGAGGAATAATGTTTATTTCGTTGCGGCCAGTATTGCTTTGCTAGTAGCTGTTTGCGTGGTGCCACTGACAGCTGAAGTTTCTACGCGTAAGTAAAGAAAATGTTGATAAAGTCAAGCAAGTATCCTGCTTTTAGTTGTATAGTACACCAAAGGCGGGATACTGCCTCCTGCGGCTGACTGAGCAACGTTGCTTCAAGACTGCTATAACAAAAATCTCTGTATTTATTTTTTACTACACTACGTACGTAAAAACGTCTAAACATTCGCCACTGTGTAAAATGTGTCAGCCGAGCTGTTAGCTTGTGGCTAACTACAAGTTAGCATGTAGAATCGGGAGAAGACGGCGCTTGGGGCGAGCTCCAGACGTTTGAACTTCCCTCTGGGAGGGGATTTGTTTCTGGATGATCTCAGCATGTGACCGCCGAGCTGTGCAGCCATACTCACCCCAGCCTTGTCACATGCTTTCCGCCTCCGGACCGTATCATTTACTGGTCTTTTTTTTTACCTACAAAGGTTTGGTATGAATTATATTTTTTCATGTCTTTATTTTTTAAATGCGTCATATGATCTCGGATCTTTGGAAGCCGATGTTCTGCGCATGCGCGTTCACTTTTTATAATAAACAGGAGTCACAGCTAAGAGTTTAATAGGTTTTTATGCTTAGGATTAGTTAATAATAGCTGAACAGAGAGTGGCTGCCCACGTCGGTTCGATTTGTTCATGAGTTTCATCTGATCTGCTGATTTTTATTTTTTATTTTTGCCCCCCAGCTGACTTCAGTCATCCTAAGCGCTCAGATCTGAAGATGGATGAAGCACTTCTGAGAGTCAACAATGAGCTGAACACTCCTGTGCTGGTGTCCTGGACGTCAGAGCTCTGCTACAAGGTAGGCCAGTGCTCAGCAGTTCGTGCACATGCATGATGGGGGAAACGAAGTTCTGATCTGGACCTTTATGTCCCTTTATGTCTCCTAGTGTTTGTACCAGGTGCTTGGTGAGGTACCAGAGAGGTCCAGTTCGCCGTTCCGTGTGAGCACGCAGCATGAAATAACGCTGCAGATCAACAGCACTTCAGCCGCGGAGCTCTGCAAGTAGGTTTATTTTATGAGCGTAATCACTTTTTTGTTACGTGCATCAGAATGAGGGGGTTTATAAGAAACAAAGGTTGAGTCACATAACTTCTAATTCCAGCATGAAGGTCTCATTTAAATTACCAATCGACTGCTCTGAGCGAAGTTTTTCTCTGAGATCTGTATATTTATTTGTGTTTAGCACAGCGAGCCACCTGATGGATTTTAACGAACCTCTCAGAAAGTAATCGCTGAACGCACATCCACAACCACTTACCTTCTGGGGTCAGCTCCACTCAAGATGGCTGCCACATCTCAGCGTTCTTAGAAAACACAAAAAAAGTCAGTCAGTTTCACAAATACTGAGCTAAACCATGGCAGGTTAGTAGCTCAGACTCGCCCCCGAGACATACTCTGAGCACGAATCGACCTGCTTTTAAAACTTTGTCATTCGCTGTCGGAGTCAACTGTGTCTGTTAGCAAAATATGTCATGAACCGCTGGATGGATTTTAATGAAACTTGCAGAAAGTGTTCATTGGCTGTACGCCTACAACCCATTAGCTTTTAGTCAAGCTAATAAAGGATGGTTGTCACAGTTAACTGGCTTTACAAAATATAAAAATCATTCTACCTCACCTAGATTTACAGATGTTAAGCTCAAATTTGTTGTTTCAGTAGCTGATAGTCGTCCCCAACATATACTCTGAGCGCTACACATTGCGGTATTTTTTGCTCAAAACTTTGGCATTGACTGTTGGCGTACGACCTTTCATTCTGTTAGCAAAATATCTCATGAACCACTGGATGGATTTTAATGAAACTTTCAGAAAGCAATCGCCAGGTGTGCGTCTACAACTGATTAACGTTTGGAGTCGCCCCTCTTCAAGATGGCCAACACAGCTAATCAACGTTAGCCGACAACAAAACTGGCAATAACTGTTTAAATCTAACGGATGTTGAGCTAACGTTTGGCGTTTTAGTAGCTGAGAGTCATCTACATCATACGCTCGGTGCCGACACGTCTCAACGTCACCTGAGAACGTAGAACTCCATCTCTTTTCGATGTCAGACAGTTTTCTGCCATGAATGTTGGTGGACCTTCAAGGAGTGCTAGGCCTTTAATTTTCCATGCACCAGAATGAAGTTATATAAGTGTTGCGTTCTGCGTGAAATTCTCAATTAGATTACAGCTCAGCTAATCGGACATAAGTTTGTTTTCTTTGTTTAAAAAAAAAACAGCAACATCTTTTAAAGGTTAATGCGCATTTATTAAGTGACTATTACAAAAACACAATTAAATGACAACCGGCATAAAGCTATTTAAAGATCATACCCAGACTGGCTCATGTTTTGGCTGAGTTTATTTATTATTATCTTTTTCTCCCCCCCCAGGGTTCAGTTCCACTTCGGGGAGCATGGGAACTACTCTCTGTGGATGAGGGGCCTGAACCACACATCACAGAACAACTGCTCCGTAGTGACAGACGTGGGCCCTGTGAACAGCTACATACGTGAGCAGCACGTGATCGTTTTGTCAGGCCCCTCCGCACGCTGACGTGTTTGTACTCACGTCCCCCGCTCTCTCTTCATACAGCGATCCTGGTGGCGTTTTGCGTCTTCGTTGGACTGGCCTTTGTGTTTGTTATTGGAACAAAATTATTAGAGTGAGTTTATTTATTTTGTTGCTGTTGTTTGTTTAATCTGGTAATATGACACATTCCAATAATCTACCCTGTTGTAGTCGTGTTAGCTAACGTATAAACGATCAACACATTGCTAATATTACATGATGTCATAAACTGAACGTTGCCTTAGTTAGCCTTGATTTACTGTTAGACTCGAAACATTTTCCAGTCAAATCTTTGCAGTGCTGTAGCAGACATTTGTGTAGATCTCTCAAACCTGGGAGGAGTACTTGTACCTTGAGTAAGTCAGGTGTGTACTCCTGTTGAAGTATCACTAAAATGGTGTAATATTTCTTGGCCAGGCTTGGCGCTGTACGGCGTCTCATCCTCAGAGTCAGCAGTTCCATGGAGACGGAAAGACTCATCAATTCTGTAAGTGTTTGGGGAATTTTTTGAAAACCACACCGGTGTCAGTGTTTCCCCAACCGTTCTGTTTTGATGCGGACACACATAGGCGAGCACGCTCACCGGCAGACATTTTACTGACAGTCACGACAGGAGGGGAAAAAAATAAATAAATAAGCAGGGGAAGATGCTATCTAAGCCTGGCTGCTTCAGAATAACACTCAGGAGCTTGAAGACCTGCCTGTTTAATTCAAAGCTCTGTGATGCTGCTGATCACTGACAGCTGCAGCGGAGGGAGACGGGAGGGGTCAGCAAGTTTATCATGTAACCGTCACTTTGAAAGGTACCGGGGTAAACCATTTGTATATTTATTCAATATCCCCGATACTAAGCCTCATTCTCTCACACTAGCCTTCAGCTGGCTGAGACGTTTTCGTGTTGCATGTTTCATTTAGTTTGTATTTTCACACTCAGGCGTGTTCTGTCTGGGTCAGATTACTGAAGCGAACACTAAAACATTTATTTAGTAACATTTTCTTAAGAGAAACCTTTACTGGAGTTTGTCCAACTTTCTGTGTGACACGTGGCCTGTGAGGTTCAAATCGGAGGGGAAAAAAACGACTTTATTGGATAGAAAATGATTTGTAAATAAGAAAAAAAAGGAAATTTGCTAGTTGAGAAACGTTACCTTGCTGTATATGACCCTTCTTAATAATGAGGATGTTTTTTTTCTGTTCCTCCTTCTGAGAGAGTTAATGTCTGAGGGGTGGGGGTAGCGGTTTGGCATTCGTTTCTCTTTCTTGTTGTACCAAACCGTACTTAGGGGTACTGTTACACCCCTATAATTTATGTACGTATGTCTATAAATAAATACAGTAAATGGGCAGATAGATGAGATGGATAGGCACAGATGAACACCAGGATTCCTTTAAGTGTCCATCCAATCCCACCACCACTAAAAAGAAACCGTAAACCTAAAGGAACCACTGCATATATTGCTTTTTTAGGAAACATTAAACTATTGTGACATTTTCATGACATCAAAGTCAGAAATGAAGTGTCATCTTTATCATTTGGGGTTTGCTACATTTGAGGTTTGCGTCTGTGACTTTTATTTATTTTAGTGGTTAAAACCCGTAAGTCTTTGCTTTTAAGAGAACAAAGTTAATATCCAGCTTTCTTTTAATCCTCCAGGAGCTGGGTTACCCTCGGATAGAGACACTGGTCAATGACAACATCCTCCCTCCCTCGCCCGGCCCCAACAGGAGGCTTCGGTCTCTGGACACATTCAGAGGGTGAGACCCGCTCCTGTCTGTCCGACCAGCTCGGTCCACTCAGCAGTAACTTAGTTACTCTTTGCTTTCTGTGGCTCGTACAATAATGGGACACTTTGTAACGCTGGAGTAGTCTCCTATTCATGCGCTCCTACATATTATGAAGATAAGATGAGTGCACTGTTTTGACCCCGCTCCTCTACAAAGTGCATCATTTAGCTTTATTTATTATGTTTTGATGTATCACTTTATTTTTTCCCCCCTACAGTTTCTCCTTGGTTATTATGGTGTTTGTGAACTATGGGGGAGGACGATACTGGTTCTTCAGACATTCAAGCTGGAATGGTGAGCCCCGATCTGTTCCATTTTGAGTTTTTATGAGCTTACTGTATTTTCCGCACTACAGGGCGCACAGGATTATAAGACGCACTGTCAATGAAAGGTCCATTTTTAAACTTTTGTCATATATAAAGTGCTATAAGGCGCGTGCACCTCTCAGTTTTTGTAACTTAGCGCTCCGTTCAAAATGATTTCGGTGCTCTAGCGGAGCTGGTTCGCCTGTATCAGCATTTATATGATCCCTCTATGAGATATCACAGAGATAATCAAACGGTTCAAAACTCACGGAGAATACTGCACCGACGTAAGCGTCAACTATAACTGAGCCTATATGCTGCAAGCAGTGCAGCTTTGTAGTTTAACCAAAGTCGTACTAAAACATCACGACTTCTTACATATATAAGGCGCTCCGGATTAGAAGGCGCACTGTTGTTTTTTGAGAAAATTGAAGGCTTTTAAGTGCGCCTCATAGTCCGGAAAACACGGTACTCACTCTTCACAGAGCTTTAAATGCAGACTTGAATTAGGTATTGTGGCGGTTGTTTCATTATATTATTTGTTGCTTGTCGTTCTCACAGGTCTTACAGTTGCAGATCTTGTATTTCCTTGGTAAGATCACTTTAAACCTTTCTTAATAACAGTTTGTTTTTTTTGCCATAGCATTTTCTGCAGAGCCCACCATGGTTTGAAGTAAAAACACAGGTTCTAAGAATTTCGTTCACCCTTAAAGCATAAAAATGCTAAACAGATATTTTGTTTAAGAATGAGTAATAAATCATAGTTAGGGCTGCAAATCCTTGTTTCACTTCCTGTTTGTTTTTACTGCTGTTTCCTAACCCAAGCTGAAAATGAATATAATATAATCTGCACATAGACACCAGTGTTATTGCAAATTCATGTGTATGGTTTCCTAAACTGAGGAAATGGATTTTTATGACCTCCAGTTATTTATTTATTTATTTTTTTATTTCATCTTATGAGGCATGGGAGGCTCTGTGCTTTTCAGTTATTCAGTGAAATTTAGCCAGAATAGCAAAGCCTGAATGTGCTGCATTACATTTCTGTTATCCAAACCTGACTGACTCTGGATCTCGTTCCTCTGTGATTCTTTTTATTTATTTATTTTCTTTTTAAGCTCGATCCGATTCCTTCTCTTCTTGTCTTGTTTTCTCACGCGCTGCGTTCTCCTCCTCCTCCAGGTTCGTGTTCATCATGGGCACGTCCATCGCGCTCTCCGTCAACTCCCTGCTGCGCGCGGGCTCGAGCCGCTTGTCTCTGCTCAGGAAAGTCATGTGGAGAAGCGCCCTTCTCTTCCTCATCGGCGTCTTCATCATTAATCCCAGCTACTGCCAGGGACCACGTGAGGCCCAACCCATTCTGTTATTGCTCTCCGTGACACCTGAAGCCCTTCAGACGGACGGATAGGATCACTTTCTGTGAAATAGTTCGGATGTTTGGAGCGTGTGCTCTCTTGTCTGGCTGGTTTTGTTTCTTGGCGTGTCCCTGCCTGTGTCTGCAACACATCTTCATTCTGTTCTTTTGTTTTTTTTAACTCTACAGTATCTTGGGACAACTTGCGGATCCCCGGTGTGTTGCAGCGTCTAGCCTGGTCATACTTGGTCGTAGCCAGTCTGGACTTGATGGTGGCGAAGGGGCATCTTGACATCCTCCCGACAGTTAGTTAAAAGCTCAATTTTCCCATCAAGTTTTAGCTTGTCTTAATAAACATTAACATGTGTTTTTTGTTCTGAGTGTTTGATTGAGGGGGGTGGGGGGGGTCTGTCTTGTAGGACGCCTGGTGGGCTCCTGGACTTGACGTCTTGCTGTACTGGCCAGCCTGGTTGTGTGTGCTCCTTCTGGAAGCCCTGTGGCTCTTCCTCACTTTTCTTCTTCCTGTTCCAGACTGCCCTACGTGAGTTATTGCTCCATAGCATTAAAGACAAGTTCAACTTTCTTCTCACCTCTGACAAATATTTACTTTGAAATTAGAAACTAAACAAATACTCGAGCAAATACTGAACAAATTAAAGGCCCGTGTCATTTTTTTTAACCACACCTCTTTTCATTCCAGAGTTTTAGATTAAGATCACCTTATACTGAAAAATGATGGATTTGTAGCCGTTTTGGCCGAACCTTGAAAGTAAAGTCATGCACTATCTCAAACAATATCACAAGATGTTGCGCTCACAGTATTTGTTGTGAATGACTCTCAGCTACTACCACATCAAACATTTAGCTCGGTGTCTGTAAAACTGACTTATTTAGAGCCACTTTTGTTTGCTGAGGTCAAATGCCTGTGGCGGTCATCTTGCATTAGATTGACTCCAAAATCCACCCAATGGTTCGTGAGATATTTTGCTAACAAACTGGGCTGACACCATATTAATGCTAAAATTTTAACCAAACATGTTGCACAATGAGTAGCAGTTAGAGTATGTGCTGCGAATGACCACACCAAATTTTAACTCAACATCTCCAAAATTGACTGAATTATAGCCCATTATGGGTTTGTTTGTTTGTTTGTTTATTTGTTTTTAAGTCAGTTGGCAGTGATGTCCATCTTGAATTGGATTGGTTCTGAAAGGTGATCATTTATAAATGTTCATCCAGTGAAATCCATTCAGTAGTTTGTGAGATATTTTGCTAACAAACAGACAACGTTAACTCCAACAGTTTGACAAAGTTTTAAACACAGGTCTACACCGTCAGTTAGCGTTCAGATCATAAATTGGGGTTGTGTCTCAGCTTCTACAGCCGTAAATATTAGTTTATAATCTATAAAACTGTCTGAGTTATAAATATTTTTATAGATTATAAGGTTGATTAGCTGTAGAGGTCATCGAGAATTGGATTGACTAGAAAAGTTAATCAGTTGTAGATGTATATTCAGTGATTGCTTTCTAGAAGTTTCATTAAAATGTATTTATTTCAGGAAATATTTTGCTAACAGAACAACCAAACGAACAGACATGCAAACAGACACAGACAGACACATTATCGTTTTATTATTGCTCTGCGTCGAGCGATAATGAATGTGCACAATCAAATTTCGAGCTGACAAAATCCTGCCTAAGTTTTTATTGACCTTTAGTGTGTCTTAACCTCAACCTGTCGGTGCCGTCAGTAACTCTGGCTCCGTGTGCCGTTTCACCGCAGGGGTTACCTGGGTCCAGGCGGGATCGGGGACATGGGCCTCTACGCCAACTGCACCGGCGGAGCTGCTGGTTTCGTTGACCGCTGGCTGCTGACAGAGAAGCACATTTATCAGGCTCCCTCGTCACGGGTTGGTGGAGCGTCTTTGCTCATGAGTTTCCTGTTCGGCTGGCCCTTCCACAGTTTTGCTAACGTTGTTTACGGTGGCTGTCACTCTGACATTCAGGTGGTTTATGCAACTAACACGCCGTACGATCCAGAGGGTGTTCTGGGCAGCATCAACTCTATCCTCATGACTTTTCTTGGATTACAGGTTTGTAATGGCTTTTTTTTTTTTTTTAGTATTGTCTCCAATAATAAACCTGATAATGAATTAAACCACTGGAACCATTGCATTGTTGGTAATAACTTACATGATCTGATTGTCCTCAGGCTGGAAAGATAATCTTACACTACCGAGATTTCCCTAGAAGTATTATTTCAAGGTTTCTCATATGGGCTCTCTTTCTGGTAAGCCGGCTTGCTTTGTGTATAAAATCTAATGGCTTCTGTAGCATTTGAACAGTGTTCACAGTGACTGTGCATCACAAAACGTTTTTTCCACTCCTTATTTTTGCATTTGACTTGTGATGTTTCTCACTGATGACACTCTGAGCCCTGACAGATCATCACTTTAAAAGACCCAAACTATTCCTTCATTAAGTTTAGGCTCAGACGCAAGAGCGTTGAAACACGTGGGATGCGTGGTCCTCAGTTCGGCCTTTGACTAATGTGTGTTGCTTGCATCGGGTTTGATAAAAGTGTCTGGGTCAGAGTGCTTTCAAGGCTGGGTCAGATCGAAACAACACAGAGGAGCTGAAGAAAGTGTGTTAGTGTGTGAGACAACAGTCAGCAGAGGCAACATAACCAAAACATCACACACAGGGAGGTTAATGTAGGTTATTAGTCCATGATTATTAATGTGCAGAAGTGTTGAAAAGCTTTAAAGTGTTACATTTCTGAAACTTCTCATTCTGTTAAAATGTTTATGTCCCGGTCTGCTTTGTTTTGTTTTTTTAATTTTCTGATCTATTAATACAATCTCTTGTGCCATACAGGGAGTCATATCAGCCATTTTGACCAAATGTTCCAGAGACCAGGGTTTCATTCCTGTTAACAAGAACCTGTGGTAAGGTTTGCACTTTCCCTGTTCACTGTTGCAGAAGAGTTATTATTGTTACCTAAAGAAAGAGCTGAAGTGAATGAAAATAGGTCAAACGTTAAATTTACCGGTCTAATAGAAGATGCAGATTTGTTTACTTGACTCGAGCCTCCACATGGTTTTCATCGTATTCAGTCAAATGCTTTGTTTACATTGAGTGCATACCCACATTTCATTATATCTGTAGTACTACTGGAGTAAACTCTTTCAAACTGCACTATTTGATATAATTCAGGGTAAACCTTATGTTTAAAATCATGCATCGCAGTGAGTACTGTTTTAGTATGTTTTCTGTCATTTCTTTCTTTACTTAGATTGATGTTGTAACAGTAAACACGATACAAAACTCATACTGTGTACAATTAATTTCAAATTGTTATATCTACTGCACAAGAGGAGGAAGCTCAGACACGGGTTTAAGGGGAGCTTTATTTTGGCTTTAAACTGTAAACGGTTTTGTCTATTATATAAGGCATATGTTGTCTTGTGATTTGGTTAAAAGTAGCCTAACAAGAACAAGAACAAGGACAGATGTAAGAAAGGTTGTTGGATATCTTTGGAATAATGGCAGCTCATGACATGAATGGTAAAATAAATGTACTGAGCTAAACATTTGCTCTAGAGTATTTAAAATAATGTCTAGTTTTCTTCACCTCAAGGTCGCTGTCCTATGTGACAACCATGGCTTGCTTTGCCTTCGTGCTGCTGGTGCTGGTCTTCTACACAGTCGATGTGAAGAAGTGGTGGTCTGGGGCGCCTTTCTACTACCCCGGTGAGCACTGAACCTTTTCTTTTTTTCCTTTGTTTGTTTAATGCAGTTGTTTTAGGTTTTAGGCTGCACCCTGTAAGAGTGAAATGAACGAGTCCGAGAAACGAGTTCTGAGTTTTTGACTGCGTCAAATTTTCAGGTATGAACTCCATTCTTGTGTACGTGGGCCACGAAGTGTTCCAGGAGTACTTCCCTTTCCGCTGGCGCATGGCCAACAGCCAGTCGCACAAGGAGCACCTCATCCAAAACCTCGTGGCCACAGCCTGTTGGGTCTTCATCTCCTACATACTCTACAGGAAGAAGGTGTTCTGGAAAATCTAGAGGACGAGTTCACTGAAATAATGCACAGCAAATACAGACATTGTTTACCTCAGAATTGCTGGAGCTATAATCTAAAAACACTTAGAAAGTTTGTTTTTTTTCTCTCAAATTGCACCTTTTTTTTTTCCCCTCCTCTTTTAGTGAACAGCCATCGACGTGCCAAACCATAAACAATATTTACTGACTCAGGTAAATTTTATAGCATTAAAAAAAATTAAAATGTTTATCATTTAATTACATGAAGCACTACAAAAGTGGGGTGTTGCAGTTGTTTAAGAAGCCCCTTTTGACTTCCTTTGACTTTTGAGGCAAGACCCACTGCCTTTTTAGGTGGAGTGATGTCCCACTAAAAAAAACAAGAGCAGGGATTGAATCATTTTGTCAAAAGATAAAAGTAGCGTCTTACAAACAAGTATCTCTTTTTGTGTTGGTTTAATCATTTTACTGTAACTGCTCTGTGCTTCTTGTTGACATATTTCACTCTGATTTGGGTCCCTCTCCTATTAATGTTTTCTTTTTGTTGTTGTTGTTGTTTTGTAGTGGGAAAAGGTGCATTTCAGGTGACTTAAAACCTTCATCAAGCTGCTTGTTTCACATTTTTGATCAATGCTGAAACACCAAAGAACCTATTTACTGTTTTTTGCTTTTTTCTTATTTTCTTTTAAAGCAAGTTTTCAGTCACTGAACTGCTTTTTAAATTGCATCAGACATGTGCCTTTACATAGGCTTATGTCAGTGTTTTTTTTTTCTTCCCTAAAATAATCGATTGACTTTTTGTCTTGCCAAATGTTTGCTAGCTATTTGGTTGACAGGTTTATCAGGAATTTGTAGACTTTTACTGTATTTTTCCACATACAGTGGTTTGATTAAGGTGTTTTAAAATACTGTTTATTTTTTATATATATATATCCCCCCACTGCCATCGAAGCAGTGCAATATATGTGCATCTTTTTTTTATAATAAACACTATCACATTTTTGGAGAATCATTTTCAAATATGTTATTAATTAAACACTCTCAGATCTTTTGGCACAATTGCTCATCTTATTTTGTCTAAACTGATCGGATATTTTGTCAAACTTTTATACATGTTATTAATATATGCATTATTTGAAAATGGGACTGTTTAATAAAGGTAATTCAGAAATGTTCTTATTAAGGTTGGTTTTTTTAAGGTCTTTTTTTTCCCCTCCTTGAAAACGTACAGACACACGTATATACAGTTGTGTGTCAAAGGTGTAGTCTGTTTTCTTGCTCAATAAGGCGTGGGAATCGAGTTACAGTGTAAGTGCCCTGCGAGGAAAAAAAAAAGAAAAAATCTGCAGTTAAGGTTCCCCTTGAATCTCGCGATATTTCCGGGCTATTTCCATTCATGTTTACTGTGAGAGTTTTTCGCTTCTCGCGAGACTTTGTAACTTTCCCACGGTTGTTGTTTTGGCGTGTGCCCTCTGTCGCCCCCCGCCCTCCCCTTCTTCTCACCCTTTTGCCCGTCAGAGATCACTCCCCCCTCCTCCCAAACACACTCTCTCACACTCACACACACACACACACACACATGTTGTGCGGTTAGCTTCAGTGAAAGCTTGGGGGAGGGATCTCGCGATTGTTGGATTTTTTTTTTCCCCGTAAGGGGGGTGCGAGTAATTTGGAAGATGGCGCCCGTTGTAACGGGGTGAGTGCTGAAATTCGGAGCATATGGTTGTTAAAAATTATATATTTTTTTCGTAAAGTGAAGCATTGTTCCGTAGTGGACGTTTCCGAGCGACGTGTTTGTAGTTTTAAACCCGCTTGCCTTGTTGTTTACCCGTCGCAGTCGTATCTTGGAGCTCAATGTGGGGTCATGTTGGCAAAACTATTTCTCCGTAGTGTGCAGTTTTTCTTCCACTAAACGCCCGACGAGTTGCTCATTAGTACAAAAACAAAACATTTTAGTCAGGTGAACACATTTTGTCCGACGCTAGTCTACGTCTATTACGTCGTTGATTTTTAAAAGCTTTAGCAACTTCCGTTAATTTCTGTCGCAAAATTGAATAACTTCAGACTCGATTAATCATTGAATTGCCTGTAGCTGCGACGCTGAAGTTCATATTCAGAGCTGATCTAAAGCAGAGAAAAACGACCTGTTCTCATAGCTGTGATGGAGCTATTTTAAACGTGACATTGCCTGATAATCTTACTTCACAATAAAGCTGTCCAGTGGAGGAAAGCGTGTTTGTGTTGGAGAGATTGTTTGTATTTCTGCTGTAAAACCATCATGCGTAAATACAACGAACCCTGATGTTTTTGTTTTGCAGGAAGTTTAGTGAGCAGTATCAGCCTCAGCGTTTAACGAGGTAAGAGACCTGCAGGGAATCTCTCCCAAAACATATTATTAAGTACCTTTACAGCTGCTTTGGAAGCTCAAGACTTAATAATGGTCCACCCTCTGCTTCTAAAACGATTTAAATCTGACTACAAGTGTACAAAACCACACAGCAGATTCCACCATGGATTGATTTAGTTATCGGTTGTGCTGGTCTGGAGCCTTAAGGTGTGTGTGTGTGCGGTAACACAGCGCCAAGGTGGGAAGGCATCAGCAATGATCCTAGAGAAGCAACTGTTGCAGCCCACCAATCTGGGAAGGGTCAAAGGTCATTCCCAAACGGTTAGGAGTCCAATATTGTTGCAGTGAGGAGGAGGATTCACATGTGGAAAACACTCCTTGGCAAATTTGCCCCAAGGTCAGACCGTTCAATGCTCAGCGAGATTGCAAAAAAAAAAAAAAAACTCAGAGAGCTGCATCTCAGACTCTCCAGGCCGCAGTTAGCGTATTAAATGTTAACGCTCATGACAGGAGGATTAGAAGAAGACTGAGTAAGTGTGGCTTGTTTGGAAGTAACGTAGCAGGACAACTTTGCAAAGCTGCAACCGAATGAACCACAACATTTCTGGAACAATGTTCTTTGGACAGAGGAGACCAAAGTAGCCACATTATTATTTAATGTTGCGACGACAATATCAGTTGCGATAACACCACATTTTTCTCACTCCTCGCTTTCTCTTCCTTCGCCACTTTTATCAAAACCAGGTGTGGGCATGAAGGCCAGGCAAGTCCGTTGGATTGACCAGATCTGATTATTAGCATGAATGCATGGAACTTGGAATGTAATGGGTCAATATTTACTGCAGTTCTTTGCCATATTGAGATTGCGCCGACAATAAATTTGCAATATATTGTGCAGCTCATAATTCACAGCACCATGTTTGATTTAAAAACCCTAAAGCAGCATATCAACAAAAACACCTCATCCTGACTGTCGAGCACGGTGGAGGAAGGATGATGATGTGGGCTTGTTTTACAGCGACCTGGGCACTTTGCAATCGTTGAGTCGACGAGCAAAATCCTCTGTAGAGTCAAACGTGAGGCCATCTCTGTGACATCCTAAATGTTGGCCGAAATTGTGTCGTGCAGCGGGACCACGATCCCAAACGCAGCAGTCGGTCTACAACAGATGTTGCAACGACCCAATCAAAGTCCAGACCTTACCCTGACTGAAATGCTTGCGTGGGATCTTAGGAGAGCTGTAAAAAAAAACAACAAATATCCACAAACTTCACTGAGCTAAAACAAAGCTGTAAAGAAGAGCAGGCCAAAATTCCTCCACAACCATGTGAGACTGATAAAGTCGAACCGAAAACCTCTACTGAGAGTTATTGCTGCTCAGGGAGGTACTACGAGCTACTAAATCATGGGGCTGCACTTAGTTTTCCCACACACAGCCTTTTGGCTTAATTTATATCTAATATGATGGAATCTGCAGTGTGTTTTCGTACACTTGATGTTAGATTTGAATGATTTCAGAACCTGCTGAAGACCAGATCGTTCTGATCGTGTCCTGATAAGTAAAAGCCTGGAGCTGAAAGAGGCCGGACTTTTCGACGCGTGGCTCTTCTGAGGTGTTAATACTTGTCTCCTCTTAATTCCAGGGAGGCCATGAGGAACTACTTAAAGGAGAGACATGATCAAACAGTGCTCATACTGCATGCCAAAGTTGCGCAAAAGTCATATGGCAACGAGAAAAGGTTTGTGATTCAAATCTGAGTGCTGAGTGTGCCTGAATGCGTGTTTACAAAGAAAACACCTCAACTCAAAATGGATGTTTGGAAGGTTTGGCTTGTTTTTGTGGTTTTTTTCCCCCTTTTTGACTTGTGCTTGTATCGATTAGGTTTTTCTGCCCTCCCCCGTGTGTGTATCTGATGGGGACTGGCTGGCAGAAGAAATCCGAAAAACTGGAGAAGGACGGTTACACGGAGCAGGAGGCCCAGCCGTATCCGTTCATCGGGATTGGGAACAGCGAGCAAGAGATGCAGCAACTCTACCTGGAGGGAAAGGTGGGCACACGTTTCCAGCAGTTTTCCTGGTAAAGCTGCAGTAGGGAGTTCTGAGAAAACCGTGGACTTAGCCTGAAAACTTGAACAAGCGCACCTTACAGGTCCCTCCCCCTTGCTCTCTGCTGCGCTCCAGCCCTCCCTCCTCAGCTCCTCCTGCCGTGAACGTGCAGGTCTTCTTCTGTTTACTTTTCTTTGTTTTCTGAGCAGGTGCCACTCGAGAAATTCGCAGTTTTTTCTGTAACGTTAGGTTGTTTCTCCACCATCAGCACAGCTGCAGCACACTGGCAATCTTGAGCTTAAATGACGGTACACACTAAAGCAGGGGTGTCCAATCCTGGTCCTCAAGGGGCACTATCTTGCATGTTTTACTTGCTCCTCTGCTCCAACACACCTGATTTAAATCAATGGATGATTATCAGGCTTCTGCAGGACATGAAGAGGTAATTTAACCACTGAATCAGGTGTGTTGGAGCAGGGAAACAAGGAAAACATGCAGGATGGTGGCCCTCCAGGACCAGGATTGGAGACCACTGCACTAAAGGGTGTGAGCAGCGTGTACGCAAGCATGATTGACACTGCTAAGACCCTCCTCCTGGCTCTTATTGGTTGTTTCTGACCTGGCACTGTGTATTTCTGCAAATGGCATTAGGTCCACTTGGATGAGCCAGAGGAGCTTGATTTTGTCACAGATTATCTGTCCCATATTCTACTCTCAGGACATAGTGACAGTTTTAACAAATATGTAAAAAAAAAAATGCTTTTTTTTTTTTTCTAAAAAAAATGCTTTTTTTTTTTCTTTTAAAGTTACCTACTGCAGCTTTAAGGAAGTAGTTGTTTGAAAAGACATAAGAAGGGAATAAAAGAGAAGCTTACTAATTGTGCATCCTTGCACAAAACCCTTTTTCCCTGTGGTAGAACTTCTGCACAGCTAAGACTCTGTATATCAGCGACTCGGACAAAAGGAAGCACTTCATGCTGTCGGTGAAGATGTTATACGGGAACAGCTCCAACATCGGACTTTTCCTCAGCAAGAGGATCAAAGTCATCTCCAAGCCCTCCAAGAAGAAACAGTCGTTGAAAAACGCCGATTGTGAGTCGCACGCCTCGCTTTCATTTCTTTTCTTTTTTTTAAAGAGGGGGTTCTGGTTTCACTTTACGGTTTGGCTCTTTCTTCACAGTGTGCATAGCATCTGGCACTAAGGTGGCCTTGTTCAACCGCCTGCGCTCCCAGACTGTAAGCACCAGGTACCTTCATGTGGAGGGGGGCAGCTTTCACGCCAGCTCTCAACAGTGGGGAGCCTTCTACATCCATCTCTGTGAGTCATAACTTTATTTTATCTGGTTATTTTCTCCCATTTTTTCCTTATGACAAACAGTTCTTATTGTTGCATTTTGTTCAGTGGATGATGATGAGTCTGAGGGGGAGGAGTTTGCTGTGAGAGATGGCTACATTCACTACGGCCAGACGGTGAAGTTGGTCTGTTCAGTCACTGGCATGGCTCTACCCAGACTGGTATGTGAAATAGGAAAGCACAAGCTTTGTTTTCTGGTACTGTGTACACTTACATTTTTGTCTGATCATTTTTTGCCGCTCTTTCTTTAAGATCATTCGCAAAGTGGACAAACAAGCCGCCTTACTGGATGCAGATGATCCAGTGTCGCAGCTTCACAAGTGTGCCTTCTACCTGAAAGATACAGACAGTATGTATCTGTGCCTGTCACAGGAGAGGATCATCCAGTTCCAGGTGGGCAGAGACATCCCTTTACACACCGATACATATTTGTTTATTTATTAGGGTTCCAAGCCCGCGGAAGCAAGCGGGCGGCCAATGCAAGGCATGGCCGTTCGCCTGCTCCCAGCGGAGCAGGGAACCCTATTGTTTTTGTAAGGATTT